>NC_092152.1:4087409-4155525 GCF_045791955.1 Oncorhynchus clarkii lewisi | reverse complement strand
AACACACCAATAAGGTGAGGAAGGAGGGAAACTGACAATAGTGGTCTGTTTCTTAATGGTTAAAATGGAAGTGCTCTTTGACCCTAGTCCATAGGCATCTGAGAAACATACTTTATAGCCCTGTTAGTTAATCACCAACTGCAGTGTGTAGGGCCTTAGTCAGTCCAGTAGTCAAATGTTTTATGTCGGCCTTGTCTTTACAATAAAACTACCCAGCAAACAGGGGACGTCCAGGGGAACATGACACAACCTCCCGATGTTCCGCGACTCATTTTTTTTGTTTGCAGGGTAAGTAGCTAGCCCAGAGGTTTGCAAGCGTTTTTTGGTCTGTGACCCCATTTTGATACAAAAAAAATATTCAACAGCCAATGATAACTTTTTTTTTTTTTTTTAATTGGGACGATGACAGGCTTGTCAGTGCTTTTGATGGAATTTCAATCTGAAGACAGTCTGGTTTGAAGTGACTGAAACGCATCAGAAAGGTATTGAGAAGTTCACCAGATGTTGATTAGAAAATAAAAGATCATCGTCAATATCGGATTTATTTCCTGGTCTTGTCCACTGGGTTTCTGAAGGCTTGTGGACATTACTGTAGAGAGAAACCGAATACAGAACTCTGACCATGACAGACTGACCAGGTGAATCCAGGTGAAAGATATGATCTCTTATTGATGTCACTTGTTAAATCCACTTCAAATCAGTGTATATGAAGAAGGATTTTTAAGCCTCGAGACAGCTGAGACGTGGATTGTGTCTGTGTGCCATTCAGAGTGTGACTGGGCAAGACAAAATATTTAAATGCCTTTGAACAGGGTAGTAGGTGCCTTTGAACAGGGTATGGTAGTAGGTGTCTTTGAACAGGGAATGGTGGTAGGTGTCTTTGAACAGGGTATGGTAGTAGGTGTCTTTGAACAGGGAATGGTGGTAGGTGTCTTTGAACAGGGTATGGTAGTAGGTGCCTTTGAACAGGGGTATGGTAGTAGGTGTCTTTGAACAGGGAATGGTGGTAGGTGTCTTTGAACAGGGTATGGTAGTAGGTGCCTTTGAACAGGGTATGGTAGTAGGTGCCTTTGAACAGGGTATGGTAGTAGGTGTCTTTGAACAGGGAATGGTGGTAGGTGTCTTTGAACAGGGTATGGTAGTAGGTGTCTTTGAACAGGGTATGGTAGTAGGTGCCTTTGAACAGGGGTATGGTAGTAGGTGCCTTTGAACAGGGGTATGGTAGTAGGTGCCTTTGAACGGGGTATGGTAGTAGGTGCCTTTGAACGGGGTATGGTAGTAGGTGCCTTTGAACAGGGTATGGTAGTAGGTACCTTTGAACAGGGTAGTAGGTGCCTTTGAACAGGGGTATGGTAGTAGGTGCCTTTGAACAGGGTATGGTAGTAGGTGCCTTTGAACAGGGTATGGTAGTAGGCGCCTTTGAACAGAGTGTGGTAGTAGGTGCCTTTGAACAGGGGTATGGTAGTAGGTGCCTTTGAACGGGGGTATGGTAGTAGGTGCCTTTGAACAGGGGTATGGTAGTAGGTGCCTTTGAACAGGGGTATGGTAGTAGGTGCCTTTGAACGGGGTATGGTAGTAGGTGTCTTTGAACAGGGTATGGTAGTAGGTACCTTTGACCAGGGTAGTAGGTGCCTTTGAACAGGGGTATGGTAGTAGGTGCCTTTGAACAGGGGTATGGTAGTAGGTGCCAGGCGAACCGGTTTGTGTCGAGGGCTGCAACCCTGCTTGGGTTTTTCACTTTATAGCTTAAACCGTTCAAAAGATAGCGCCACATTTGTAGGAAGAAAACAGAAACCGGTTACTCGGTCTAACCCCGATTCTATGAACCAAGCATGATTTTATTTCATTCATAGTTTCTCTCATGACCCCCATGTTTCAAAATTAGGCTGTTAAAATATGCCTATATACACACACACACGTCGTTATAGACCAGTGTATAAGTGCTGTTGTTTCCATGAACAAAGTGACCTAGGACAGATTTACCACCAGACCGCTTAACGGGTATGGTTTATCACCGTTTTATAACAGCGGCCGGGCGGAACAAATCACAGATTCATATCACCATGGAGATAAGAACTGCACAGGCTTATATATATATATATATATATATTTTTTTTAGTTACTTCTTACTTTTGTAGGTATTTTTCTTAAAACAAAATTGTTGGTTAAGGGCTTGCATTTCCCTGTAAAGGTTGTATTCGGTGCATGTGACAAATACAATGTTATTTGATACATCCATCTATCTTACACTTGTCTTCATGGTACCAATGTCGTTACACTGAGCCTCACCTGCCAGGTAGACAGCGAAGGAGATAAATCTATGGTATCGGACCAGGAACTGGAGCGGTTCTTCTCTCTGCACCAACGCACCAAAGTACTCCGCCAATGTCTCACCATAGAAGAAGTAGTTGACACAAACCAGGAAGTACCTTTAAAAGAATAAATAATAATAATAATGATAATTAAAAGGAAGGCAAACAAGTCAATATCAATTCACACAAATCATCATCAGGATAAAACTACTTGAAGGAAAACAGGGATATTGTATTCATTCCTTTTGGTTTTGTGTGTTTTTTTTTTCTGTTTTTTTTTCTCCAGAGGTCAGAGTTCAATTGGTGGAGGGTTAGGCTGTTCAGAGGGCATGCTGCGTGTGTACTTTCCAAATGGACTTGCCTAGTTAAATAAATAAAAAGGTACAACAAAAATAAATGAAAACTTCCAGCATGGCAGTGGCATTTGCTCATGGTTGGCTCAACTCAAGCCTTGGTGCGTATGAGTTTGTTTGTGTGCCTTTATGGGAAAAGGTTGCTCTGCTCTACAGAAACCTAAAAATAAAATAAAAAATGTTTTAAACAAGGCGAGGGGGGGGGGGGTGGAATCTATATTCAGACTATTACCTGAAAAATAAAACTAGTCGTCATTTTTGACAGAGAGACTGTTAAACCCAACCATCTCTGTCCCCTGGGATTCAAAGGCACAAACTTCTAGAGAGAGAGAGAGAGAACTCTCCAGAACTCTACCATCCCCCGGATTCACACCTCTGGTCCTGGGTACTCCGTTACTAGGGCCCTTCCAGAACACTCTCCCCCGGGCTAGAGTCATGTGACCTGGTCAGACACGATTGTACCTGGTGAGGATATCAAACCCCCTCAACACAGTCTGTTCTTTAGTTGGACATAGATGCCAGGAGAGACAACAGGTCAGAACTCTGCACCTCAACACAACTCACCACTAGGCCCTTCCTATAAGGACACTGCACCTCAACACTAGGCCCTTCCTGTTAGGACACTGCACCTCAACACAAATCACCACTAGGCCCTTCCTATAAGGCCACTGCACCTCAACACAACTCACCACTAGGCCCTTCCTATAAGGACACTGCACCTCAACACAACTCACCACTAGGCCCTTCCTATAAGGCCACTGCACCTCAACACAACTCACCACTAGGCCCTTCCTGTTAGGACACTGCACCTCAACACAACTCACCACTAGGCCCTTCCTGTTAGGACAGTGCACCTCAACACAACTCACCACTAGGCCCTTCCTATAAGGACACTGCACCTCAACACAACTCACCACTAGGCCCTTCCTATAAGGCCACTGCACCTCAACACAACTCACCACTAGGCCCTTCCTGTTAGGACACTGCACCTCAACACAACTCACCACTAGGCCCTTCCTATAAGGACACTGCACCTCAACACAACTCACCACTAGGCCCTTCCTATAAGGCCACTGCACCTCAACACAACTCACCACTAGGCCCTTCCTATAAGGACACTGCACCTCAACACAACTCACCACTAGGCCCTTCCTATAAGGACACTGCACCTCAACACAATTCACCACTAGGCCCTTCCTGTTAGGACACTGCACCTCAACACAACTCACCACTAGGCCCTTCCTATAAGGCCACTGCACCTCAACACAACTCACCACTAGGCCCTTCCTGTTAGGACACTGCACCTCAACACAACTCACCACTAGGCCCTTCCTGTTAGGACAGTGCACCTCAACACAACTCACCACTAGGCCCTTCCTATAAGGACACTGCACCTCAACACAACTCACCACTAGGCCCTTCCTGTTAGGACACTGCACCTCAACACAACTCACCACTAGGCCCTTCCTGTTAGGACAGTGCACCTCAACACAACTCACCACTAGGCCCTTCCTATAAGGACACTGCACCTCAACACAACTCACCACTAGGCCCTTCCTATAAGGCCACTGCACCTCAACACAACTCACCACTAGGCCCTTCCTGTTAGGACACTGCACCTCAACACAACTCACCACTAGGCCCTTCCTATAAGGACACTGCACCTCAACACAACTCACCACTAGGCCCTTCCTATAAGGACACTGCACCTCAACACAACTCACCACTAGGCCCTTCCTATAAGGACACTGCACCTCAACACAATTCACCACTAGGCCCTTCCTGTTAGGACACTGCACCTCAACACAACTCACCACTAGGCCCTTCCTATAAGGACACTGCACCTCAACACAATTCACCACTAGGCCCTTCCTGTTAGGACACTGCACCTCAACACAACTCACCACTAGGCCCTTCCTATAAGGACACTGCACCTCAACACAACTCACCACTAGGCCCTTCCTATAAGGCCACTGCACCTCAACACAACTCACCACTAGGCCCTTCCTATAAGGACACTGCACCTCAACACAACTCACCACTAGGCCCTTCCTATAAGGACACTGCACCTCAACACAATTCACCACTAGGCCCTTCCTGTTAGGACACTGCACCTCAACACAACTCACCACTAGGCCCTTCCTATAAGGCCACTGCACCTCAACACAACTCACCACTAGGCCCTTCCTGTTAGGACACTGCACCTCAACACAACTCACCACTAGGCCCTTCCTGTTAGGACAGTGCACCTCAACACAACTCACCACTAGGCCCTTCCTATAAGGACACTGCACCTCAACACAACTCACCACTAGGCCCTTCCTGTTAGGACACTGCACCTCAACACAACTCACCACTAGGCCCTTCCTGTTAGGACAGTGCACCTCAACACAACTCACCACTAGGCCCTTCCTATAAGGACACTGCACCTCAACACAACTCACCACTAGGCCCTTCCTATAAGGCCACTGCACCTCAACACAACTCACCACTAGGCCCTTCCTGTTAGGACACTGCACCTCAACACAACTCACCACTAGGCCCTTCCTATAAGGACACTGCACCTCAACACAACTCACCACTAGGCCCTTCCTATAAGGCCACTGCACCTCAACACAACTCACCACTAGGCCCTTCCTATAAGGACACTGCACCTCAACACAACTCACCACTAGGCCCTTCCTATAAGGACACTGCACCTCAACACAATTCACCACTAGGCCCTTCCTGTTAGGACACTGCACCTCAACACAACTCACCACTAGGCCCTTCCTATAAGGACACTGCACCTCAACACAACTCACCACTAGGCCCTTCCTATAAGGCCACTGCACCTCAACACAATTCACCACTAGGCCCTTCCTGTTAGGACACTGCACCTCAACACAACTCACCACTAGGCCCTTCCTGTTAGGACACTGCACCTCAACACAACTGAGAACTAGTGTAGATGGTATCCCTGTCTCCTGTCTGGTGATAAAGTGTAGATGGTATCCCTGTCTCCTGTCTGGTGATAAAGTGTAGATGGTATCCCTGTCTCCTGTCTGGTGATAAAGTGTAGATGGTATCCCTGTCTCCTGTCTCCTGTCTGGTGATAAAGTGTAGATGGTATCCCTGTCTCCTGTCTGGTGATAAAGTGTAGATGGTATCCCTGTCTCCTGTCTCCTGTTTGGTGATAAAGTGTAGATAGTATCCCTGTCTCCTGTCTGGTGATAAAGTGTAGATGGTATCCCTGTCTCCTGTCTGGTGATAAAGTGTAGATGGTATCCCTGTCTCCTGTCTCCTGTTTGGTGATAAAGTGTAGATAGTATCCCTGTCTCCTGTCTGGTGATAAAGTGTAGATAGTATCCCTGTCTCCTGTTTGGTGATAAAGTGCAGATGGTATCCCTGTCTCCTGTCTCCTGTTTGGTGATAAAGTGTAGATAGTATCCCTGTCTCCTGTCTCCTGTCTGGTGATAAAGTGTAGATGGTATCCCTGTCTCCTGTCTGGTGATAAAGTGTAGATGGTATCCCTGTCTCCTGTCTCCTGTGTGGTGATAAAGTGTAGATGGTATCCCTGTCTCCTGTCTCCTGTTTGGTGATAAAGTGTAGATGGTATCCCTGTCTCCTGTCTGGTTATAAAGTGTAGATGGTATCCCTGTCTCCTGTCTGGTGATAAAGTGTAGATAGTATCCCTGTCTCCTGTCTGGTGATAAAGTGTAGATGGTATCCCAGTCTCCTGTCTGGTGATAAAGTGTAGATAGTATCCCTGTCTCCTGTCTGGTGATAAAGTGTAGATAGTATCCCTGTCTCCTGTCTGGTGATAAAGTGTAGATGGTATCCCTGTCTCCTGTCTGGTGATAAAGTGTAGATGGTATCCCTGTCTCCTGTCTCCTGTCTGGTGATAAAGTATAGATAGTATCCCTGTCTCCTGTCTCCTGTCTGGTGATAAAGTATAGATAGTATCCCTGTCTCCTGTTTGGTGATAAAGTGCAGATGGTATCCCAGTCTCCTGCTGGTCATTCTATGTCCTCTAACCTAGCCTCAGGACAGTCGCACATATAATTAAAACCGGAAACAGTTGATGGCTCTCTATTTTTCAGAGATGAGAAAGTCGGGGGGGGAGAGAGAAGAGAGAGAGAGAGGGGACAGAGAAGGGGGGTACAGAGAGAAGAGAAAAGCGAGCGAGAGAAAAACGAGAGGGGGGAGAGAGAGAGGAGGGGGGGACAGAGAGATGAGAATAGAGAGTGAGAGACAGAGAGAGAAAAACGAGAGGGGGGAGATAAGAGGGAGTGAAAAAAAAGGATAATCGAAACCGACAAGAAAGATATAGTCGGTCCTTACCAGCTGAGTGTCCTGAACCAGGGCAGCTCGTAGGAATGGTAGACTCTGTAGCCGATTTCTATGATCTCCTGAAAACACTTGATCTGGATGGTCATCACCTACCAAGGAGAGAGAACGAGAGAGAAAGAGAGGGGTGGGGGGGTGAGAGAGGAGTTAGGACCAGTGTTTGGGGGGTAACCCATATAAAATAATAACTTTTTGTGGTTACTTAAAAAATAAATAATAATGTGGTAATATTACGAACTCCCCCTTTTTTAAGCGTTTACCTTCACGTGGAGAATCCAGATTAAAATGGATAGAGGGTGTGCATCTGATCTGGAGAATCCAGATTAAAATAGAAGAGGGTTGATCTGATCTGGAGAATCCAGATTAAAATGGATAGAGGGTGTGCATCTGATCTGGAGAATCCAGATTAAAATGGATAGAGGGTTGATCTGAGTTGATTCCCACCAATATTTTCACGTTAAAATCGCCACTGCAAATTAGTAGACTATCTTTGGTTCCTCCTACCTCTCAGGGATAGGCGGCACGCTTGCGCACCACTTGGCCAATAGCCAGGGAAAATGCAGAGCGCCAGATTTAAATAAAATACTATAAAAATCAAACTTTCATTAAATCACACATGTTAGATGGCAAATTACAGCTACACTCGTTGTGAATCCAGCCAACATGTCAGATTTCAAAAAGGCTTTTCGGCGAAAGCATAAGAAGCTATTATCTGTTGATAGCACAACAGTAAACAAAGAGGGTAGCATATTTCAACCCTGCAGGCACCACACAAAACGCAGAAATAAAATATAAATCATGCCTTACCTTTGACGAGCTTCTTCTGTTGTCACTCCAATATGTCCCATAAACATCACAGATGGTCCTTTTGTTTGATTAATTCCATCGTTATATATATATATCCAAAATGTCAATTTATTTGGCGCGTTTGATCCAGAAAAACACAGCTTCCAAATTGCGCAACGTCACTACAAAATATCTAAAACGTTACCTGTAAACTTTGGCAAAACATTTCAAACTACTTTTGTAATACAACTTTAGGTATTTTTACACCTTAATAATCGATCAAATTGAAGACGGGACAATCTGTGTTCAATACAGGAAGACAACAAACTGACTCTACTTTTCGAGTCATGCGCCTCTCTCAAAAAGTACACTTCTAATGACACTCATTCAAGATGGCCGTACTTCTTCATTACACAAAGGAAAAACCTCAACCAATTTCTAAAAACTGGTGACATCCAGTGGAAGCGGTAGGAACTATAAGAAGTCCTTTCGAAATGTTGGTTTTCCAATGAAAGGGCATTGAATAGACAGTGACCTCAAAAAAAAAAAAATCTGAATGGTTTGTCCTCTGGGTTTTGCCTGCTACATAAGTTATGTTATACTCACAGACAGGATTCAAACAGTTTTAGAAACTTCAGAGTGTTTTCTATCCAAATCTAATAATATGCATATCTTATATTCTGGGGATGAGTAGCAGGAAGTTGAATTTGGGCACTCTATTTATCCAAAAGTGAAAATGCTGCCCCCTATCCCGAAGAAGTTAAAAGTTGCGTCACCTTGCGGGGCTACTGCAGCATTCTGTGGCACGTTATTTAATTGTCAGCCAAGTTAGTGCTAGTTTGACCACCAGACGGCATCTTAAAGAAGCATTTGATTTAGTCTTCCATATTGACATTAGCAGAGAATTTAAAACCTGTTTTGTAATAACATAGTATATATGGGATTGATTTTAAGAAATATTATGGTGTTTCAATTCCGAGAAAAATGAAAAACCAAACACTCAGGGTTTCCGTGAGGATGGGATGGAAAATATGGCGCTGTACTACGTGACGGTCGGGAGAAGGCAACAGCATAAGAGGATTCTAAATGGTTTGCCTTCATTAGACAACTTTGTTCCAATATTTCTGTAAAATCCGTGATATTCATTCCCATAGTAATTCATTATGGATCCAAAACTAAAATCAACATCTGCATTTTGAAAGGGTATTTTTGTCATTATTTTATTAATGAAAGCATAAAGATGCCGATGAAGAAATACAGTACCGTACAGTATATGCTTTTACAGTTGGATAATAAAGCATTCTGAAGATATAAGCCACCTGCATTTGTTTATTAGGCTACTGTGCAGTCTGACAAGTAAATATAGCCTACAATACATGCTGTAGTAAACATGGGAAAGTGCCGAATTCCTTACATAAGGGAGACCGGGCCGTGTCTGTACAAGAGAATGCGGGCACGTGGGAGACCGGGGTTCAATTCCTCAATGGGGAGGAAAGAGTAGGCTGTCCTTGTAAAAAAAATATTTGTTCTTAACTGATTCCATATCTGTTATTTCATAGTTGTGATGTCTTCACTATTATTCTACAATGTAGAAAATAGTAAAAAATAAGAAAAATCTTGGAATGAGTGGGTGTGTCCAAACTTTTGATGGGTACTTTCTCAATTAATTTGATTAATATTATGGTGTTTCTATTCTATGAAAAATGAAAAACCCTCTGTGTTTCTGTTAGGATGGAAGAGAAAATATGGCGCTGTACAACATGACGGTCAGCAGTACAGTACTGGGCTATTTAGCTGAAGAATCCCTGTGTCTTGCGGACAGGAGACCGGGGTTCAATTCCCCGAAAGGGGAGGGAGGAGTAGGCTGTCCTTGTAAATAAGAATTTTGCCTTAACTGACTTGCCTAGTTAAATAAAGATTATAATATGAGAATAACATTTCTGCACCCTAATTTTCTAATTCTAGTCTAACCAATACCCAAATGGAGATGGAGACCAGTCCCCATGCTCAGAGCAGTGCAAAATGGTGCTAAATAAGTTGTACTTCAAACCTTATTGCTTCTAACTTCAATATGCTCTTTAAATAAATAACGACACCACTTTTAACATCACATTACTCAACACGGATGAAACTCATTTCGCCTATGGTAGGCCTACAGTATATCTAAATATATTTTTTTTCAATGAGGTGACTCTCCGCCAATAATTACATTTAAAGGATTGGAAGATTCCAAGGGGCATTTTCCGTTAGATATTCTCACAGATCCTGAGGGAATTTTATATCATTCTAAATTAATTAATAATAATAAAAACGCTTTGTTAAAAAAGTACCAACATTTTGGAGATTTCGTTTTCATTTAACCTAGAGTGAGTGAGAAAAAGTCAATTCTTGAAAATGGGGTGAGATATTCTCACTAATTTTAAAATAAAGCCAGTTTGTTATTTTGAATGATTTATTTTCTGGAGAAACCAAACTTAATTGTTCAGCAGACATCACAGAACATTTCTGTTTCTCCATGCTTGTCTCAGAGAGGTGTTTCTGGGACCACATCGTTTCCTTCAAGGTAGGTATAGCAATATTTTTGTAACGTTTAGATGCATTTACATGTATATTTATATTATTGTACCTAATGTTGGCTGTTTGGCTAACTGTCTTTTTTCCTTCTCCAAATGCAGACAATGACCCAAAACATACTGTCGCCCGGGTTTGCATTGCAAATGAGGGCATAGACCGGGTCAAGACGTCAGCAGAGTAAGTAGACCTTTATTTTACTACATAAAAGGTTATATATAAATAAATAAAATACCTACAACACCTACGGTATGCCTACAGTATATCTATAAAAATAAAAAACATCTCATCTCTACAGGAAGGTCTCCTGATATAAACCCAATCTAACTTGTTTTGGCATCAACTGAAAACATGAATCCGTAACTCTGCCAAGCCGACTAGCACAGATGAACTGGTTCAAGGCCATCAAGATGTTATGGCTAGAGAAACTGACGATACAACAACTACATGGATCATCTCAGCAAGGTTTGACCTGTGGTCGTGGAGCTGGGTGGAAGTGCGACTAAAATGTAGTTTAATAAATAAACATCCGCATTTGAATGTCTTTTCTCGTTATTTTATTAACGAAAGTATAAAGATGTTGATGAAGAAACACTGTACTGCTGTTCTGAGTTAGAAATGTAACACTTTAGAGGACTTAAGCATTGAATACATTTGCAAGTTCAGGGATTTTCATTACAGTAGCCGGGCTATAAGAAGTCTATTGTCCTGTTAATAGGAAACATTAGCACGATGGGCTACACCTGCTACAGTACACTTGTGAAAAACAAGTGTTTGAAAACCTGTTTTCAAAATGCCTCCAGTTGTCGATCACGGATGTAAATTTAAAAAAACACAGCATCTTGTTTACATTCTTTATTGTAACCACAATGTCACAAATAATTTGTTATCTACCTTTCCAATTAGAGTTAGGGATTTACAAATGTGCGCTTTTCATTATTAGCTATAGTGTTTTAGATCGAACAGAATTTTTTTTCCTTTAAATTGTTTTATGTAGGATGCAACATTTTTGACCAGTTGCAATTGTAAGTAGGCCTAATAAAAAAACATCCTACTTCAATTAGGCTGATAAAGCCTCGTAACTTAACTGGCTGAGGAGGTAGGCTAATTTATAGGCTCAGAAGAAATAGACTCCAATTAAACCCTCTTAGTCAAATTAAAATGAAGATTATTGTTGAAATGAATTGCTCGACTGGTGTAGGTTCTCCATCTGTAAATAAATTCATTAAAAATCCTACAATGTGATTTTCTGGATTTTTTTTTCTTCTCATTTTGTCTGTCATAGTTGAAGTGTACCTATGATGAAAATTACAGGCCTCTCTCGTCTTTTTAAGTGGGAGAACTTGCACAATTGGTGGCTGACTAAATACTTTTTTGCCCCACTGTATATAGCTCAAGTTGGGGGGGGGGGGGGGTTGGCACCTAGCTCAGGTTTGGGAGGGGGGGGGGGGGTTCACATCTAACTCAGGTTGGGGAAGGGGGGTTCACACCTATCTCAAGATATGTGGCTCAAGATGGGAAGGGTGGTTCGCACCAAGCTCAAGATGGGGGAGGGGGGGTTCCACACCTAGCTCAAGTTGGGGGAGGGGACATTCACATCTAGCTCAGGTTGGGGAACATGAACGGGTGTTATAAAGCTACATACCACTATCATGAACAGGGTGTTATAAAGCTACATACCACTAACATGAAAAGGGTGTTATAAAGCTACATACCACTAACATGAACAGGGTGTTATAAAGCTACATACCACTACCATGAACATGTTATGAAGCCACATATCACTACCATGAACATTATGTTAGGAAGCTACATACCACTACCATGAACATGTTATGAAGCCACATACCACTAACATGAACAGGGTGTTATAAAGCTACATACCACTTCCATGAACATGGTGTTATAAAGCTACATACCACTAACATAAACAGGGTGTTATAAAGCTACATACCACTACCATGAACATGGTGTTATAAAGCTACATACCACTAACATAAACAGGGTGTTATAAAGCTACATACCACGAACATAAACAGGGTGTTATAAAGCTACATACCACTACCATGAACAGGGTGTTTATAAAGCTATATACCACTAACATGAACATGGTGTTTATAAAGCTACATAACACTAACATGAACATGTTATGAAGCCACATACCACTAACATGAACATGGTGTTATAAAGCAACATACCACTAACATGAACAGGGTGTTATAAAGCTACATACCACTAACATGAACATGTTATGAAGCCGCGTACCACTAATATGAACATGTTATGAAGCCACGTACCACTACTATGAGCATGATAGGTCCCAGGTAGATCATCATGAAGAATCCTGATATCATGGCCATGGATAGAACCCCTCGTATACAGCAGTTCTTCCACCTGGAAAAAGACACACAGCACATCAATACACACAGACACACAACACATCATTACACACAGACACACAGCACATCAATACACACAGACACACAGCACATCAATACACACAGCACATCAATACACACAGACACACAGCACATCAATACACACAGACACACAGCACATCAATACACACAGACACACAACACATCAATACACACAGACACACAGCACATCAATACACACAGCACATCAATACACACAGACACACAGCACATCAATACACACAGACACACAGCACATCAATACACACAGCACATCAATACACACAGACACACCAATACACACAGCACATCAATACACACAGACACACAACACATCAATACACACAGACACACAGCACATCAATACACACAGCACATCAATACACACAGACACACAGCACATCAATACACACAGACACACAGCACATCAATACACACAGCACATCAATACACACAGACACACCAATACACACAGCACATCAATACACACAGACACACAGCACATCAATACACACAGACACACAGCACATCAATACACACAGCACATCAATACACACAGACACATCAATACACACAGACACACCAATACACACAGACACATCAATACACACAGACACACCGCACATCAATACACACAGACACACAGCACATCAACACACACAGACACATCAATACACACAGCACATCAATACACACAGACACACCAATACACACAGCACATCAATACACACAGACACACAGCACATCAATACACACAGACACACAGCACATCAATACACACAGCACATCAATACACACAGACACATCAATACACACAGACACACCAATACACACAGACACATCAATACACACAGACACACCGCACATCAATACACACAGACACACAGCACATCAACACACACAGACACATCAATACACACAGACACATCAATACACACAGACACACCAATACACACAGACACATCAATACACACAGACACACAGCACATCAATACACACAGCACATCAATACACACAGCACATCAATACACACAGACACACAGCACATCAACACACACAGATACCCAGAAACATCAATGTAGGCCTGCATAAACCCCCAATATCTCACCACAGTCATTAAAAACAAAGCTATCCTGTTCTTACAGTTGAACAAAGGTATCGGTCACTGGATACCGACAGTGAGCTCCAACAGTATTGGGACATTGACCCATTTGTTGTTGTTTTGACTCTGTACTCCAGCACTTTGGATTTAAAAATGACACAATGACTATGAGGTTAAAGTGCAAACCGTCAGCTTTAAATTTGAGGGTATTTTCATCCATATCGGCCGAATCGTTTATAAATTACAGTACTTCCTGTACATAGTAGTACCCCCATTTAAGGGGAGCAAAAGTATGGGACAAATTCACTATAATAATTGAATATGTTTCTATAAAGACTTCTATATTAATGTGGATGCTACCATGATTACGTATAATACTGAATGAATAATACTGAATAATACTATAATACTGAATGAACCGGAAGGTTGCAAGTTCAAACCCCCGAGCTGACAAAGGTACAAATCTGTCGTTCTGCCCCTGAACAGGCAGTTAACCCACTGTTCCTAGACCAGTTAACCCACTGTTCCTAGACCAGTTAACCCACTGTTCCTAGACCAGTTAACCCACTGTTCCTAGGCCAGTTATCCCACTGTTCCTAGGCCAGTTAACCCACTGTTCCTAGGCCAGTTAACCCACTGTTCCTAGGCCAGTTAACCCACTGTTCCTAGGCCAGTTAACCCACTGTTCCTAGGCCAGTTAACCCACTGTTCCTAGGCCAGTTAACCCACTGTTCCTAGACCAGTTAACCCACTGTTCCTAGACCAGTTAACCCACTGTTCCTAGACCAGTTAACCCACTGTTCCTATGCCACAATTGAAAATAAGAATTTGTTCTTAACTGACTTGCCTAGTTAAATAAAGATAAAAATAAATAAATCATGTTTGTTTTTTTTAGGAAAATGGGACTAAACTTTTGACTTCTTTAATACCTAAGTCCACTAAAATGGAGGTACTACTGTACAAGGAACTACTGTAATTTCTAAACGGTTTACCCGATATGGATGAAAATACCCTCAAATTAAAGCTGACACTTAAATCCTCGTTGTATCATCTCAAATCCAAAGTGCTGAGTTACAGAGCCAAACTGTCCCAATACTTTCTGGAGCTCATGAATGTTTGGTACATAAATCTAGACAGGTTAAATACACTTGACTGCAAACACGGGATAGGCATGCTTAAATCCAGGTATAAACTGGTGTACAGAGGCTGGGACACGAGCGTCACAGTTCCCCCAAGGAAACAAAGTGGCTTGCTGTGCTGCCGCCTTGCTGCCTCCGCAATCTAATTCATGTACTCTTCCTCCCCCTCCCACCTCTCGTTACTCTATAATGCTGGACTAATGTGGTGTCCCTCCCACCTCTCGTTACTCTATAATGCTGGACTAATGTGGTGTCCCTCCCACCTCTCATTACTTTATAATGCTGGACTTCCGTGGTGTCCCTCCCACCTCTCGTTAATCTACAATGCTGGACTAATGTGGTGTCCCTCCCACCTCTCGTTACTCTATAATGCTGGACTTCCGTGGTGTCCCTCCCACCTCTCATTACTCTATAATGCTGGACTAATGTGGTGTCCCTCCCACCTCTCATTACTCTATAATGCTGGACTAATGTGGTGTCCCTCCCACCTCTCGTTACTCTATAATGCTGGACTTCCGTGGTGTCCCTCCCACCTCTCGTTAATCTATAATGCTGGACTAATGTGGTGTCCCTCCCACCTCTCGTTACTCTATAATGCTGGACTAATGTGGTGTCCCTCCCACCTCTCGTTACTCTATAATGCTGGACTTCCGTGGTGTCCCTCCCACCTCTCATTACTCTATAATGCTGGACTAATGTGGTGTCCCTCCCACCTCTCGTTACTCTATAATGCTGGACTATAATGTGGTGTCCCTCCCATCTCTCGTTAATCTACAATGCTGGACTAATGTGGTGTCCCTCCCACCTCTCGTTACTCTATAATGCTGGACTAATGTGGTGTCCCTCCCACATCTTGATACTCTATAATGCTGGACTAATGTGGTGTCCCTCCCACCTCTCGTTACTCTATAATGCTGGACTAATGTGGTGTCCCTCCCACCTCTCGTTACTCTATAATGCTGGACTAATGTGGTGTCCCTCCCACATCTCATTACTCTATAATGCTGGACTAATGTGGTGTCCCTCCCACATCTCATTACTCTATAATGCTGGACTAATGTGGTGTCCCTCCCACATCTCATTACTCTATAATGCTGGACTAATGTGGTGTCCCTCCCACATCTCATTACTCTATAATGCTGGACTAATGTGGTGTCCCTCCCACATCTCGTTACTCTATAATGCTGGTCATAACCCAAAAGGTTATAATGTGTGTGTGGTTCAAAATGCATCTCCGTGTGGTTATTATAGTGTATTCAATGTGTAGTATACAGTACAGTCCCACCTCTCCCTCCAGTGAGGACGTTAATGTGTGTGTTACCTGGGGTTGAGGCCCTCCACGGCCTCTTTGAGGAACTGTGGAGTGTTGTCTGCTGTGGAGGGAGGAACGGATGGGGTGTCTGCTTTATATTCGCCGTCTCCTCCGGCCTCACCAGGCAGACCCAGTCTGTCCTCTCCATCTGCCTCCTAACACACACACACACACACACACACACACACACACACACACGAAAGGGAGAGACAGCAAGTTAGACTAGAAATACTAGTGTGTCATCAACAAAGACAAACAACACTGGCATGAGCTAAAGATACTAGATTAGACTAGTCATTCTGCGACAGTACGGGAGTATAGATCTAAAGATACTAGATTAGACTAGTCATTCTGCGACAGTACGGGAGTATAGATCTAAAGATACTAGATTAGACTAGTCATTCTGCTACAGTACGGGAGTATAGATCTAAAGATACTAGATTAGACTAGTCATTCTGCGACAGTACGGGAGTATAGATCTAAAGATACTAGATTAGACTAGTCATTCTGCTACAGTACTGGAGTATAGAGCTAAAGATACTAGATTAGACAAGTCATTCTGCGACAGTACTGGGGTATAGATCTAAAGATACTAGATTAGACTAGTCATTCTGCTACAGTACTGGAGTATAGAGCTAAAGATACTAGATTAGACTAGTCATTCTGCGACAGTACTGGAGTATAGAGCTAAAGATACTAGATTAGACTAGTCATTCTGCGACAGTACTGGAGTATAGAGCTAAAGATACTAGATTAGACTAGTCATTCTGCTACAGTACTGGAGTATAGAGCTAAAGATACTAGATTAGACTAGTCATTCTGCTACAGTACTGGAGTATAGAGCTAAAGATACTAGATTAGACTAGTCATTCTGCTACAGTACTGGAGTATAGAGCTAAAGATACTAGATTAGACTAGTCATTCTGCTACAGTACTGGAGTATAGAGCTAAAGATACTAGATTAGACTAGTCATTCTGCTACAGTACTAGAGTATAGATTATTTCTGAAACATGGGAAGCAAGTGGGTCTCTCAATTCAATTCAAGGGGCTTTATTGGCATGGGAAACCTCGGCCTAAACATCAGCGCCACAGGGAACTTCCACAAAACTGTGAACGATCTGAGAGACGAGGCAAGAAGGGCCTTCTATGCCATCAAAATAAACATAAAAGTTGACAGACCAATTAGGATCTGGCTAAAAATACTTGAATCAGTTATAGAACCCATTGCCCTTTATGGTTTGGAGGTATGGGGTCCGCTCACCAAACAAGAATTCACAAAATGGGACTCTGCATGTAGAATTCTCCAAAAATATCCTCAGTGTACAATGTAAAACACCAAATAATGTATGCAGAGCAGAATTAGGCCGATACCCACTAATTATCAAAATCCAGAAAATAGACGTTAAATTCTACAACCACCTAAAAGGACGCGATTCCCAAACCTTCCATAACAAAGCCATCACCTACAGAGAGATGAACCCGGAGAAGAGTCTCCTAAGCAAGCTGGTCCTGGGGCTCTGTTCACAAACACAAACACACCCTACAGAGCCCCAGAACAGCAGCACAATTAGACCCAACCAAATCATGAGAAAACAAAAAGATAATTACTTGACACATTGGAAAGAATTAACAAAAAAACTGAGTAAACTAGAATGCTACTTGGCCCTAAACAGAGAGTACACAGTGGCAAAATACCTGACCACTGTGACTGACCCAAACTTAAAGAAAGCTTTGACTATGTACAGACTCAGTGAGCATAGCCTTGCTATTGAGAAAGGCCGCCGTAGGCAGACATGGAGAAGACAGGCTATGTGCTCACCGCCCACAAAATGAGGTAGAAACTGAGCTGCACTTCCTAACCTCCTGCCAAATGTATGACCATATTAGAGATACATATTTCCCTCAGATTACACAGATCCACAAAGATTTAGAAAACAAACCCGATTTTGATAAACTCCCATATCTACTGGGTGAAATTCCACAGTGTGCCATCACAGCAGCAAGATGTGTGACCTGTTGCCACAAGAAAAGGACAACCAGTGAAGAACACACACACCATTGTAAATACAACCCATATTTATGCTATTTTCCCTTTAAATATTTGCACATCATTACAACACTGTGTATTTACACAATATGACATTTGAAATGTAGTTTTTTTTAGTTTTTTTAAACTGTAAATTTCACTTTTGTTTATTATCTACTTCACTTGCTTTGGCAACGTTAACATGCCAATAAAGCCCTTAAATTTAAAATGTTGAGAGAGCGCGAGCGAGACAAAGAGAGCAGTAGGACAGGTGATGAGCTACTCAGTAAATGAGACTAGGAAAATCCCCGACAGCCAGGGAAGAAACAGCCGTGTGTGTGTGTGTGTGTGTGTGTGTGTATAAACAGTACACAGCCAAGACCATGCTACAGAAGCAGAAAGAGCACCATTCAGGAGGAAATTAATGAGAAGGAGAGCAGTGAGGTACACACACACTGACCCCTGTCTCTATCCAGAGATTGAACAGTCACCCTGATGGTATCTGGCACCTCTCAACCTCTCTTTAACTGCTTTGCAGAGGTGGCAGAAAACAGAGGCCCAGCTTGATTAGGGATTCATTCTCACTAGGGCAGCAAACAGCCAAATGAACACGGACGAAAAAGTCAGGCCAACAAACATGCATTCTGTTCTGTTCTGCTTTGTAGTGCCAGGCCTAGCTGGAGTCTAGTTTATCTACTGCTGAGGCTGGAGTCTAGTTTATCTACGGCTGAGGCTGGAGTCTAGTTTATCTACGGCTGAGGCTGGAGTCTAGTTTATCTACGGCTGAGGCTGGAGTCTAGTTTATCTACTGCTGAGGCTGGAGTCTAGTAAGCTACGGCTGAGGCTGGAGTCTAGTTTATCTACGGCTGAGGCTGGAGTCTAGTTCATCTACTGCTGAGGCTGGAGTCTAGTTCATCTACGGCTGAGGCTGGAGTCTAGTAAGCTACGGCTGAGGCTGGAGTCTAGTTTATCTACGGCTGAGGCTGGAGTCTAGTTTATCTACGGCTGAGGCTGGAGTCTAGTTTATCTACGGCTGAGGCTGGAGTCTAGTTTATCTACGGCTGAGGCTGGAGTCTAGTTTATCTACGGCTGAGGCTGGAGTCTAGTTTATCTACGGCTGAGGCTGGAGTCTAGTTTATCTACTGCTGAGGCTCATTTTGTGCATGTATTCTCCTTGCTCAGGGGGTCCGGGATCCTCCCAGGGATCATTTTTATGCCGAAAGACCGAGAATCTCAGTTCTGCTAACTTTTTAAAAAAGGTCATTCTACTCCAAAATGTAAGAAAATACAAATATACTGACACACTATATCATTCAATCTCCAGAAATTAGCCCAAAAACATATTGGTAACATATTCAAACATGCATATAACCTATCCATAGTCTATATTATCATTGTGTAAATTCTCACTATACTATATGGAATTATTGTGTATATTCTCACTATACTATATGGAATTATTGCGTAAATTCTCACTATACTATATGGAATTATTGTGTAAATGGAATTAAGTGTAAATTCTCACTATACCATATGGAATTATTGTGTAAATGGAATTAGTGTAAATTCTCACTATACTATATGGAATTATTGTGTAAATGGAATTAGTGTAAATTCTCACTATACTATATGGAATTATTGTGTAAATGGAATTAGTGTAAATTCTCACTATACCATATGGAATTATTGTGTAAATGGAATTAGTGTAAATTCTCACTATACCATATGGAATTATTGTGTAAATGGAATTAGTGTAAATTCTCACTATACCATATGGAATTATTGTGTAAATGGAATTAGTGTAAATTCTCACTATACCATATGGAATTATTGTGTAAATGGAATTAGTGTAAATTCTCACTATACTATATGGAATTATTGTGTAAATGGAATTAGTGTAAATTCTCACTATACCATATGGAATTATTGTGTAAATGGAATTAGTGTAAATTCTCACTATACCATATGGAATTATTGTGTAAATGGAATTAGTGTAAATTCTCACTATACTATATGGAATTATTGTGTAAATGGAATTAGTGTAAATTCTCACTATACCATATGGAATTATTGTGTAAATGGAATTAGTGTAAATTCTCACTATACCATATGGAATTATTGTGTAAATGGAATTAGTGTAAATTCTCACTATACCATATGGAATTATTGTGTAAATGGAATTAGTGTAAATTCTCACTATACTATATGGAATTATTGTGTAAATGGAATTAGTGTAAATTCTCACTATACCATATGGAATTATTGTGTAAATGGAATTAGTGTAAATTCTCACTATACCATATGGAATTATTGTGTAAATGGAATTAGTGTAAATTCTCACTATACCATATGGAATTATTGTGTAAATGGAATTAGTGTAAATTCTCACTATACTATATGGAATTATTGTGTAAATGGAATAGTGTAAATTCTCACTATACCATATGGAATTATTGTGTAAATGGAATTAGTGTAAATTCTCACTATACCATATGGAATTATTGTGTAAATGGAATTAGTGTAAATTCTCACTATACTATATGGAATTATTGTGTAAATGGAATTAGTGTAAATTCTCACTATACTATATGGAATTATTGTGTAAATGGAATTAGTGTAAATTCTCACTATACCATATGGAATTATTGTGTAAATGGAATTAGTGTAAATTCTCACTATACTATATGGAATTATTGTGTAAATGGAATTAGTGTAAATTCTCACTATACCATATGGAATTATTGTGTAAATGGAATTAGTGTAAATTCTCACTATACTATATGGAATTATTGTGTAAATGGAATTAGTGTAAATTCTCACTATACCATATGGAATTATTGTGTAAATGGAATTAGTGTAAATTCTCACTATACCATATGGAATTATTGTGTAAATGGAATTAGTGTAAATTCTCACTATACCATATGGAATTATTGTGTAAATGGAATTAAGTGTAAATTCTCACTATACCATATGGAATTATTGTGTAAATGGAATTAAGTGTAAATTCTCACTATACCATATGGAATTATTGTGTAAATGGAATTAAGTGTAAATTCTCACTATACTATATGGAATTATTGTGTAAATGGAATTAGTGTAAATTCTCACTATACTATATGGAATTATTGTGTAAATGGAATTAGTGTAAATTCTCACTATACCATATGGAATTATTGTGTAAATGGAATTAGTGTAAATTCTCACTATACTATATGGAATTATTGTGTAAATGGAATTAGTGTCAATTCTCACTATACCATATGGAATTATTGTGTAAATGGAATTAGTGTAAATTCTCACTATACCATATGGAATTATTGTGTAAATGGAATTAGTGTAAATTCTCACTATACTATATGGAATTATTGTGTAAATGGAATTAGTGTAAATTCTCACTATACTATATGGAATTATTGTGTAAATGGAATTAGTGTAAATTCTCACTATACCATATGGAATTATTGTGTAAATTCTCACTCTATTTGCTAATCATTGAAACCTATAGACGCGAACTCAACACATGTCACAGTTACGGCGGGGCGCTACATTATTGTGATGGATGAACTATCAAAATAAAATAAATCGGACAATCATACCCCACAGCCGTTATTGAAGTAAAACCAGACTGAATTCTGAGCTCTCCATCATTGTTTCACAGACAACTGACTCTCTAGGCAGAGGCCTGGGCTAGTCTACAATATAATTGTGTAAAATATAAACGCCTTGACTATTTAGACAGTCACATTAGATAGGAATATGCACAATTCACTTCATAGGCATATCTGTCAAAGACGACATCTGTTAACAAATCATAGGCACAAGGGTGAAAATTCTATACCTTGATATTTAAAAACTATTTCCACTCTTCATCTCCCCTGTTATTTGTGAGCTGATCTGCCATCTGTATAAAAATCAAACAGATTTTTCCAAATATAGCTCTGTCATCTGTTGGAGGAGGTTATCTAGCAAGCTTAGCAACATTGGTCATTTGACTGCCGTTATAACGTTCTTTATGATCCCACAACGACGTAGAGTCTGGATGCGCTCTGAGCATCCTGAACACACGTTATGTCCAGATAGCTCTGAGCGTCCTGAACACGCTTTATGTCCAGATAGCTCTGAGCTTTATGTCCAGATAGCTCTGAGCTTTATGTCCAGATAGCTCTGAGCTTTATGTCCAGATAGCTCTGAGCGTCCTGAACACGCTTTATGTCCAGATAGCTCTGAGCGTCCTAAACACACGTTATGTCCAGATAGCTCTGAGCGTCCTGAACACGCTTTATGTCCAGATAGTTCTGAGCTTTATGTCCAGATAGCTCTGAGCTTTATGTCCAGATAGCTCTGAGCTTTATGTCCAGATAGCTCTAAGCTTTATGTCCAGATAGCTCTGAGCTTTATGTCCAGATAGCTCTGAGCGTCCTGAACACGCTTTATGTCCAGATAGCTCTGAGCGTCCTGAACACGCTTTATGTCCAGATAGCTCTGAGTGTCCTGAACACGCTTTATGTCCAGATAGCTCTGAGCTTTATGTCCAGATAGCTCTAAGCTTTATGTCCAGATAGCTCTGAGCTTTATGTCCAGATAGCTCTGAGCTTTATGTCCAGATAGCTCTGAGCTTTATGTCCAGATAGCTCTGAGCTTTATGTCCAGATAGCTCTAAGCTTTATGTCCAGATAGCTCTGAGCGTCCTGAACACGCTTTATGTCCAGATAGCCTACTTTTGAAGCGCACTCAATGAATTCAGGAACATGATAACATTCGGGAATTCGTAAAAATTTTTTAAAAAAAACTGCCCGTTTTGCAATTAACAACAATGCCATTGGCGATCAAGTATAGAATAACTATCATTACTAAATTCTAAATAATCAGTTGAATCAGTCCATAGTGGTGCCCCCGAGCAGACAAAAGATGGTGAGGCACTGATCTCATTGGTGGACAACCATGGCACAGTGAACACATCTTGGTTTTAAACTCTTTAAACTCTCTAAAGTCTTGTTTCCCGGGGGACACTCTGGATAAATATGAATTGGGTCGACAGGGTAGACTAGTGGTTAGAGTGTAGAGGCGGCAGGGTAGCCTAGTGGTTAGAGTGTAGAGGAGGCAGGGTAGCCTAGTGGTTAGAGTGTAGAGGTGGCAGGGTAGCCTAGTGGTTAGAGTGTAGAGGTGACAGGGTAGCCTAGTGGTTAGAGTGTAGAGGTGGCAGGTAACGTAGTGGTTAGAGTGTAGAGGAGGCAGGTAGCCTAGTGGTTAGAGTGTAGAGGTGGCAGGGTAGCCTAGTGGTTAGAGTGTAGAGGTGGCAGGGTAGCCTAGTGGTTAGAGTGTAGAGGTGGCAGGGTGGCCTAGTGGTTAGAGTGTAGAGGCGGCAGGGTAGCCTAGTGGTTAGAGTGTAGAGGCGGCAGGGTAGCCTAGTGGTTAGAGTGTAGAGGCGGCAGGGTAGCCTAGTGGTTAGAGTGTAGAGGCGGCAGGGTAGCCTAGTGGTTAGAGTGTAGAGGCGGCAGGGTAGCCTAGTGGTTAGAGTGTAGAGGAGGCAGGGTAGCCTAGTGGTTAGAGTGTAGAGGGGAGGCAGGTAGCCTAGTGGTTAGAGTGTAGAGGTGGCAGGGTAGCCTAGTGGTTAGAGTGTAGAGGCGGCAGGTAGCCTAGTGGTTAGAGTGTAGAGGTGGCAGGGTAGCCTAGTGGTTAGAGTGTAGAGGCGGCAGGGTAGCCTAGTGGTTAGAGTGTAGAGGCGGCAGGGTAGCCTAGTGGTTAGAGTGTAGAGGAGGCAGGGTAGCCTAGTGGTTAGAGTGTAGAGGCGACAGGGTAGCCTAGTGGTTAGAGTGTAGAGGCGGGCAGGTAGCCTAGTGGTTAGAGTGTAGAGGCGGGCAGGTAGCATAGTGGTTAGAGTGTAGAGGAGGCAGGGTAGCCTAGTGGTTAGAGTGTAGAGGCGGCAGGGTAGCCTAGTGGTTAGAGTGTAGAGGAGGCAGGGTAGCCTAGTGGTTAGAGTGTAGAGGAGGCAGGGTAGCCTAGTGGTTAGAGTGTAGAGGCGGCAGGGTAGCCTAATGGTTAGAGTGTAGAGGAGGGCAGGTAGCCTAGTGGTTAGAGTGTAGAGGCGGCAGGGTAGCCTAGTGGTTAGAGTGTAGAGGAGGGCAGGTAGCCTAGTGGTTAGAGTGTAGAGGCGGGCAGGTAGCCTAGTGGTTAGAGTGTAGAGGCGGCAGGGTAGCCTAGTGGTTAAAGTGTAGAGGCGGCAGGGTAGCCTAGTGGTTAGAGTGTAGAGGCGGGCAGGGTAGCCTAGTGGTTAGAGTGTAGAGGCGGGCAGGTAGCCTAGTGGTTAGAGTGTAGAGGCGACAGGGTAGCCTAGTGGTTAGAGTGTAGAGGCGGGCAGGTAGCCTAGTGGTTAGAGTGTAGAGGCGGGCAGGTAGCATAGTGGTTAGAGTGTAGAGGCGGCAGGGTAGCCTAGTGGTTAGAGTGTAGAGGCGGCAGGGTAGGCTAGTGGTTAGAGTGTAGAGGAGGCAGGGTAGCCTAGTGGTTAGAGTGTAGAGGCGGCAGGGTAGCCTAGTGGTTAGAGTGTAGAGGCGGCAGGGTAGCCTAGTGGTTAGAGTGTAGAGGAGCCAGGGTAGCCTAGTGGTTAGAGTGTAGAGGCGGCAGGGTAGCCTAGTGGTTAGAGTGTAGAGGCGGCAGGGTAGCCTAGTGGTTAGAGTGTAGAGGGGGCAGGGTAGCCTAGTGGTTAGAGTGTAGAGGAGGCAGGTAGCCTAGTGGTTAGAGTGTAGAGGAGGACAGGTAGCCTAGTGGTTAGAGTGTAGAGGCGGCAGGGTAGCCTAGTGGTTAGAGTGTAGAGGAGGACAGGTAGCCTAGTGGTTAGAGTGTAGAGGCGGCAGGGTAGCCTAGTGGTTAGAGTGTAGAGGCGGCATGATAGCCTAGTGGTTAGAGTGTAGAGGCGGCAGAGTAGCCTAGTGGTTAGAGTGTAGAGGTGGCAGGGTAGCCTAGTGGTTAGAGTGTAGAGGCGGTAGGGTAGCCTAGTGGTTATAGTGTAGAGGCGGCAGAGTAGCCTAGTGGTTAGAGTGTAGAGGTGGCAGGGTAGCCTAGTGGTTAGAGTGTAGAGGCGGCAGGGTAGCCTAGTGGTTAGAGTGTAGAGGCGGCAGGGTAGCCTAGTGGTTAGAGTGTAGAGGCGGCAGGGTAGCCTAGTGGTTAGAGTGTAGAGGCGGCAGGGTAGCCTAGTGGTTAGAGTGTAGAGGGGGCAGGGTAGCCTAGTGGTTAGAATGTAGAGGCGGCAGGGTAGCCTAGTGGTTAGAGTGTAGAGGCGACAGGGTAGCCTAGTGGTTAGAGTGTAGAGGCGGCAGGGTAGCCTAGTGGTTAGAGTGTAGAGGCGGCAGGGTAGCCTAGTGGTTAGAGTGTAGAGGCGGACAGGTAGCCTAGTGGTTAGAGTGTAGAGGCGGCAGGGTAGCCTAGTGGTTAGAGTGTAGAGGCGGCAGGGTAGGCTAGTGGTTAGAGTGTAGAGGCGGCAGGGTAGCCTAGTGGTTAGAGTGTAGAGGCGGCAGGGTAGCCTAGTGGTTAGAGTGTAGAGGCGGCAGGGTAGCCTAGTGGTTAGAGTGTAGAGGCGGCAGGGTAGCCTAGTGGTTAGAGTGTAGAGTCGGCAGGGTAGCCTAGTGGTTAGAGTGTAGAGGCGGCAGGGTAGCCTAGTGGTTAGAGTGTAGAGGCGGACAGGTAGCCTAGTGGTTAGAGTGTAGAGAAGGCAGGGTAGCCTAGTGGTTAGAGTGTAGAGGCGGCAGGGTAGCCTAGTGGTTAGAGTGTAGAGGCGACAGGGTAGCCTAGTGGTTAGAGTGTAGAGGCGGCAGGGTAGCCTAGTGGTTAGAGTGTAGAGGCGGCAGGGTAGCCTAGTGGTTAGAGTGTAGAGGCGACAGGGTAGCCTAGTGGTTAGAGTGTAGAGGCGGCAGGGTAGCCTAGTGGTTAGAGTGTAGAGGAGGACAGGTAGCCTAGTGGTTAGAGTGTAGAGGCGGCAGGGTAGCCTAGTGGTTAGAGTGTAGAGGCGGCATGATAGCCTAGTGGTTAGAGTGTAGAGGCGGCAGAGTAGCCTAGTGGTTAGAGTGTAGAGGTGGCAGGGTAGCCTAGTGGTTAGAGTGTAGAGGCGGTAGGGTAGCCTAGTGGTTATAGTGTAGAGGCGGCAGAGTAGCCTAGTGGTTAGAGTGTAGAGGTGGCAGGGTAGCCTAGTGGTTAGAGTGTAGAGGCGGCAGGGTAGCCTAGTGGTTAGAGTGTAGAGGCGGCAGGGTAGCCTAGTGGTTAGAGTGTAGAGGCGGCAGGGTAGCCTAGTAGTTAGAGTGTAGAGGCGGCAGGGTAGCCTAGTGGTTAGAGTGTAGAGGGGGCAGGGTAGCCTAGTGGTTAGAATGTAGAGGCGGCAGGGTAGCCTAGTGGTTAGAGTGTAGAGGCGACAGGGTAGCCTAGTGGTTAGAGTGTAGAGGCGGCAGGGTAGCCTAGTGGTTAGAGTGTAGAGGCGGCAGGGTAGCCTAGTGGTTAGAGTGTAGAGGCGGACAGGTAGCCTAGTGGTTAGAGTGTAGAGGCGGCAGGGTAGCCTAGTGGTTAGAGTGTAGAGGCGGCAGGGTAGGCTAGTGGTTAGAGTGTAGAGGCGGCAGGGTAGCCTAGTGGTTAGAGTGTAGAGGCGGC
This sequence comes from Oncorhynchus clarkii lewisi, assembly GCF_045791955.1. Classification (NCBI taxonomy): domain Eukaryota; kingdom Metazoa; phylum Chordata; class Actinopteri; order Salmoniformes; family Salmonidae; genus Oncorhynchus; species Oncorhynchus clarkii. The sequence continues at coordinate 4,128,543 of NC_092152.1, read as the reverse complement.
AGGGTAGCCTAGTGGTTAGAGTGTAGAGGCGGCAGGGTAGCCTAGTGGTTAGAGTGTAGAGGCGGCAGGGTAGCCTAGTGGTTAGAGTGTAGAGTCGGCAGGGTAGCCTAGTGGTTAGAGTGTAGAGGCGGCAGGGTAGGCTAGTGGTTAGAGTGTAGAGGCGGCAGGGTAGCCTAGTGGTTAGAGTGTAGAGGCGGCAGGGTAGCCTAGTGGTTAGAGTGTAGAGGCGGCAGGGTAGCCTAGTGGTTAGAGTGTAGAGGCGGCAGGGTAGCCTAGTGGTTAGAGTGTAGAGTCGGCAGGGTAGCCTAGTGGTTAGAGTGTAGAGGCGGCAGGGTAGCCTAGTGGTTAGAGTGTAGAGGCGGACAGGTAGCCTAGTGGTTAGAGTGTAGAGAAGGCAGGGTAGCCTAGTGGTTAGAGTGTAGAGGCGGCAGGGTAGCCTAGTGGTTAGAGTGTAGAGGCGACAGGGTAGCCTAGTGGTTAGAGTGTAGAGGCGGCAGGGTAGCCTAGTGGTTAGAGTGTAGAGGCGGCAGGGTAGCCTAGTGGTTAGAGTGTAGAGGCGACAGGGTAGCCTAGTGGTTAGAGTGTAGAGGCGGCAGGGTAGCCTAGTGGTTAGAGTGTAGAGGCGGCAGGGTAGCCTAGTGGTTAGAGTGTAGAGGCGGACAGGTAGCCTAGTGGTTAGAGTGTAGAGGCGGCAGGGTAGCCTAACTGGTTAGAGTGTAGAGGCGGCAGGGTAGCCTAGTGGTTAGAGTGTAGAGGCGGCAGGGTAGCCTAGTGGTTAGAGTGTAGAGGCGGCATGATAGCCTAGTGGTTAGAGTGTAGAGGCGGCATGATAGCCTAGTGGTTAGAGTGTAGAGGCGGACAGGTAGCCTAGTGGTTAGAGTGTAGAGGCGGCATGATAGCCTAGTGGTTAGAGTGTAGAGGCGGCAGTGTAGCCTAGTGGTTAGAGTGTAGAGGCGGACAGGTAGCCTAGTGGTTAGAGTGTAGAGGCGGCAGGGTAGCCTAGTGGTTAGAGTGTAGAGGCGGCAGGGTAGCCTAGTGGTTAGAGTGTAGAGGCGGCATGATAGCCTAGTGGTTAGAGTGTAGAGGCGGCAGTGTAGCCTAGGTGTTAGAGCGTTGGACTAGTAACCGGAAGGTTGCAAGTTCAAATCCCCGAGCTGACAAGGTACAAATCTGTCGTTCTGCCCCTGAACAAGGCAGTTAACCCACTGTTCCTAGGCCGTCATTGAAAATAAGAATTGGTTCTTAACTGACTTGCCTCGTTAAATAAAGGAACATTTAAACAATGACTCCTGGTATTGAAACTTGGAAAAGGTGATAAAATATGAATCCCTAATTAATACTATTACTCAAACATAGCCTCTTGAGGACCTAATTAAAAAGTGTCAGCCAGGCTGAGAAAAGGCAAGCACAGTGAAGGCTGTGTATGAAGAAAGCACAGTGCTGGCTGTGTATGCGTGTGTATGAAGAAAGCACAGTGCTGGCTGGCTGCTATGTATACAAGTGAGAACAGATCCATTTTCCCTGATTTCATACTAGCCTGGTCCTCGATGTAAGTCCTGTCTCGCCAATGGCCATAGGAAGCCAATTGATCTGGGACCAGGCTAGTAAATCACTGCACGAGGGATCCATTACCAAGCTGTGTAGGTCCCACGAGCCCCACAGAACCTAAATCAGAGGACAGTCTAATAGACAGACAGTCCCATACAAGGTCAGGTACAGGAACAATGATTTACCTCCACTGTGACGGAGGTAATCCATTTAACTCAATACTACACAAGTCAAGGAGGTCAGTGTGTGTGTGTGTGTGTGTGTGTGTGTGTGTGAACTTTTTCAACGAGACGTGTTCCAAGTTCATACCTTAAGGCTTTGGGATTAGCTGCCTACCTACCTCTATAGAACAGTTAGCTGCCTGCCTACCTCTATAGAACAGTTAGCTGCCTACCTACCTCTATAGAACAGTTAGCTGCCTACCTACCTCTATAGAACAGTTAGCTCCCTGCCTGCCTACCACTCTATAGAACAGTTAGCTCCCTGCCTGTCTACCACTCTATAGAACAGTTAGCTGCCTGCCTACCTCTATAGAACAGTTAGCTGCCTGCCTACCTCTATAGAACAGTTAGCTGCCTAACTACCTCTATAGAACAGTTAGCTGCCTACCTACCTCTATAGAACAGTTAGCTGCCTACCTACCTCTATAGCCTCCCTGCCTGCCTACCACTCTATAGAACAGTTAGCTCCCTGCCTGCCTACCACTCTATAGAACAGTTAGCTGCCTGCCTACCACTCTATAGAACAGTTAGCTGCCTGCCTACCACTCTATAGAAAAGTTAGTTAGCTCCCTGCCTGCCAACCACTCTATAGAAAAGTTAGTTAGCTCCCTGCCTGCCAACCACTCTATAGAAAAGTTAGTTAGCTCCCTGCCTGCCAACCACTCTATAGAACAGTTAGTCAGCTCCCTGCCTGCCTACCACTCTATAGAACAGTTAGTTGCCTGCCTACCACTCTATAGAACAGTTAGCTGCCTGCCTGCCTACCACTCTATAGAACAGTTAGCTGCCTGCCTGCCTACCACTCTATAGAACAGTTAGCTGCCTGCCTACCACTCTTTAGAACAGTTAGCTGCCTGCCTACTACTCTTTAGAACAGTTAGCTGCCTGCCTACCACTCTATAGAACAGTTAGCTGCCTGCCTACCACTCTAGAGAACAGTTAGCTGCCTGCCTACCTCTAGAGAACAGTTAGCTGCCTGCCTACCTCTAGAGAACAGTTAGCTGCCTGCCTACCTCTAGAGAACAGTTAGCTGCCTGCCTACCTCTAGAGAACAGTTAGTTGCCTGCCTACCTCTAGAGAACAGTTAGTTGCCTGCCTACCTCTAGAGAACAGGTAACTGGTCTGCGTGTCTGTAATAACCTCATAACAGCACACGTTCTGGGACTCTTGTGGCAGCCTAATCTACATTGTGGGCTGCTTTCCGATCACCACTTTGGCACCATCGCTAAGACATTACACACAAATAACCAGAGACCTATGGCATAGAGGACCATGTCCCACATGACACCCTATTTCCTATTATAGCGCACTACTTTATACCAGAGTCCTATGGCATCTTATTTCCTATATATAGTACACTACTTTATACCAGAGTCCTATGGCATCTTATTTCCTATATATAGTACACTACTTTTTACCGGAGTCCTATGGCATCTTATTTCCTATATATAGTACACTACTTTATACCAGAGTCCTATGGCATCTTATTTCCTATATATAGTACACTACTTTATACCAGAGTCCTATGGCATCTTATTTCCTATATATAGTACACTACTTTATACCAGAGTCCTATGGCATCTTATTTCCTATATATAGTACACTACTTTATACCGGAGTCCTATGGCATCTTATTTCCTATATATAGTACACTACTTTATACCAGAGTCCTATGGCATCTTATTTCCTATATATAGTACACTACTTTATACCAGAGTCCTATGGCATCTTATTTCCTATATATAGTACACTACTTTATACCAGAGTCCTATGGCATCTTATTTCCTCTATATAGTACACTACTTTATACCGGAGTCCTATGGCATCTTATTTCCTATATATAGTACACCACTTTATACCAGAGTCCTATGGCATCTTATTTCCTATATATAGTACACTACTTTATACCAGAGTCCTATGGCATCTTATTTCCTATATATAGTACACCACTTTATACCGGAGTCCTATGGGAATAGGGTGCCATTTGGGACACACTTTCCCAGAGCTAAATCAGGTCAGACGACATCATGTCATGAATCACTATTTCTGTTGTGTAATGAGCACCCACACACATAAAACCAGATAGAAACTTTGACAGACACGCCACACAAGTCCATAGTGGGCCGAGGAGAGGGAGTGGTCCCGGTGAGCCTTTGAAGCAGCAAAGGGGGGGGGGGGGGGGGGGGGTGAGGCACTAGGATAGCCCAGAGCCATATACAAATGTAGGCAGTGGCTGCGGATTCAACTCTAAAGTTCACGGGACCAAAAGATTGTGAGCTTCCTGAAGCTTCTGCACACGTGTTTATTCTCTACTTTACACCGTCTCTGTTCCACTCCTAGAGAACAGTCTCTGCTCCACTCCTAGAGAACAGTCTCTGCTCCACTCCTAGAGAACAGTCTCTGCTCCACTCCTAGAGAACAGTCTCTGCTCCACTCCTAGAGAACAGTCTCTGCTCCACTCCTAGAGAACAGTCTCTGCTCCACTCCTAGAGAACAGTCTCTGCTCCACTCCTAGAGAACAGTCTCTGCTCCACTCCTAGAGAACAGTCTCTGCTCCACTCCTAGAGAACAGTCTCTGTTCCACTCCTAGAGAACAGTCTCTGTTCCACTCCTAGAGAACAGTCTCTGCTCCACTCCTAGAGAACAGTCTCTGCTCCACTCCTAGAGAACAGTCTCTGCTCCACTCCTAGAGAACAGTCTCTGCTCCACTCCTAGAGAACAGTCTCTGCTCCACTCCTAGAGAACAGTCTCTGCTCCACTCCTAGAGAACAGTCTCTGCTCCACTCCTAGAGAACAGTCTCTGCTCCACTCCTAGAGAACAGTCTCTGCTCCACTCCTAGAGAACAGTCTCTTTACATAGTCTCTGCAAGAACACAACGATCACAGTACTCTACATAACAGAATATATCTCATAACTTACTGTAAGTAAAACATTTAAAAAACACCGCATTCAACCGTGAATGGTAAATCTTCGCGTTTTTACTGGTGAAAACATCCATGCGGCATCATTCTGTATAGTAACCATTTGATCTCACTTTCATTTAGATGTTACGTCATGGCTACCGATTGGTGCAGCGGTCTAAGGGGCGTCACTACAGTCCCCGGTTCGAATCCGAGGCTGCATCACACATCCGGCCGTGGTGGGCGGCGGCGCACAATTGGCCCAGCGTTGTCCGTGGTAAGCCGCCATCGTAAATAAGACCGTCTTAACTGACTTGCTTAGTTAAATCAAAAATTAAATATACCGTGATGTGTTGACGTACGCTAAATTGTTGTTTGGAACGATGTACAGTGAACACATTTTAGCGCCAGATGGTGTTTATTTTTTTCCTAGTGGCGCTCGCTGTTGAGTGATTCGTACATGCGCAGACGTTTCGGGAAGCTCTGGATCTTTCGGCCCGGCGGACTAAAGACTCTGAAAACGTTAGATCTGGACAATCTGTAATGTAGATCCTGATTGGGTCCCAAATGGCACCCTATAGTCCACTACTATTGATCAGGACCCAGAGGGTGACTAGTGCATTAGAATACTTTGGTGGGTGCTGCTATTTGTACTATTTCACAATGTACAAGGGTGTATTATATGTGACTCAATGGTTGTTTTTTATTTTTTACATTGGATTTGAAAAAAAGTTGAGATTCAGAGCTACAAAATGGTTTATCATACACAACAGTTGAGAAACAATAGGATAGTAATTCTGCTTTGAAAGTTGTAAACTCACTTTTGAGAAATTGGAAAAATATATATATATTCCAATTTCTCAAAAGTGAGTTTACACACACACAGACACACACACACACACACACACACACACACACACACACACACACACACACACACACACACACACACACACACACACACACACACACACACACACACACACACACACACACACACACACACACACACACACACACACACACACACACACACACACATACATACATACATATATACCCCAACTCCTGACACATGTTCGGAGAGTGAGGTCAGGGCCAAGGTGGGGTGTCATTATCAATCTGTTGTTGTTATTTAAAATAGTTACCATGGTAATGTACGTCATTGCTGTTTAATGGCCTGTCTGTTTAATTGCTACACAGAGACGCCTCAACCGTACCAACTGTGCACACCACCATGTAGTCAACGTAATGATTGTAACGTCACAACGTTGTTGACATGTTGTTTAATAACAATGCAGGCATACCATGTAACATAGCTATTTCATAACTACCACTTTACTATTCTTCATCATGTCTAAGAATACCATAATCAAGTCGTATTATTATTATTTTTTTTTTAAGAATTAAGTTAATAAAAATGTGGTCCTTTGTAGCTCAGTTGGTATAGCTCGTTACACCAGGGTAGTAGGTTCAATTCCAGCACACATTTATTTATTTATAAACCTTTTATTTAACAAGGCAAGTCAGTTAAGAACAAATTCTTATTTACAATGATTGTCTAGGAACAGTGGGTTAACTGGTCTAGGAACAGTGGGTTAACTGGTCTAGGAACAGTGGGTTAACTGGTCTAGTGGGTTAACTGGTCTACTGGTCTAGTGGGTTAACTGGTCTAGTGGGTTAACTGGTCTAGGAACAGTGGGTTAACTGGTCTAGGAACAGTGGGTTAACTGGTCTAGGAACAGTGGGTTAACTGGTCTAGTGGGTTAACTGGTCTACTGGTCTAGTGGGTTAACTGGTCTAGTGGGTTAACTGGTCTAGGAACAGTGGGTTAACTGGTCTAGAAACCGTGGGTTAACTGGTCTAGGAACAGTGGGTTAACTGCCTGTTCAGGGGAGGAATGACAGATTTGTACCTTGTCAGCTCCTGGATTTGACCCAGCAACCAACACTATAAACACTAGGCTACTTGCCACCCCCATGACTAAGATGCTAAATGGAATATAATAATAATAATAATAATGTTATTAACAACATCCTCATTTTATTAGACATTGTAAATGATTAGGAGAAAACCTTGACTAGATCCTCAAATCCACCCCAGGGGATAGTATTTTATCTGTCAAACTAACAGCGTGATTGTCTTTCCAATGAAAAAGCAACTTACTCCTAAGCTTTGGGTCCAAGGCACAGAAAAAGAGCGTCCTATATAGTATATTTTGGGGGGTGAAAGTAATATAACATTTGGTTAGATTGTGTCAGACAAAGAGCTGATCTTTGTTTTGAAAGGCCATCTCTTTTTGACAACAGTCGGGTCACTAAGCTAGAGCACCGAGTCAGCTGGTTTGACAGGTTAGCCAGCAGCTCGATTATAGCATGTTAGCTAACAAATCATTACTCGTTATAACTAAATAAGACATTACTCGTTACAAATGGCACAATTTACCAGGGTTATACAGTTACTAAATCCCTATTTAATAACGTAACATTCACATAGTTATCTCGCGGAAAACTTAAGTTAGTTAACGTTGACTGAACATGAGCTACCTATAGCTAACTAAGCTAATTAGCGAGGAAGGAGATTAGCTAGTTACGACGTCCCTAGCAACGAAGGAGCACATTTCAGCACGAAAGAGATTCAAATATGTTTTCTTAGTTTAAGTTCTCACCTTGTCACTAACGCTGTCGGGATCTCCTCCTTTTCCTCCTCTCTTCCTTACCTCCGTCATGTTTTCCTTATTTTCACTCAAGACACATAAAACAAATTGAGTCTGAAGACTCAACTAAAGCAGCTTGGAATTGAACCTCGTCGGCCCCCTTTGTAATCACACACGGAGTTATGAAGATCTTCAGCGGGGTGTAACCGTGAAATGAATGGTCGTTTTTTCCGATTCTGCAATGTGCTGTTATTTTGACACAACAGTACGCAGCCTCTCTACTAGCCTGAACTGAATGTGTTTTGTTTATTACCGCAGTTGTCGTTCGCCATCTCAGGTGTCTGAACCTATGTGAAGTTAGACACTAAGGACTAGGCCACAATAGTGGGGATTTTACTGCTCGCCTTCAAAATAAATGTCCCATTTTGAAAGGGTTTTAAAAAGGTAACTACTAGTGGAATCATGCCATATTTGGACTAGATAATGCCAAACAAGGCTGGAATGTTTTTATATAAATACATTTTAAAAAGACAATAATTTGTTAATTTGAACCCCAAAAAAAGTATAACTCTGTTTAAATCGCACTTTGGATGTATAGATTTCAGAATTGCATCGGGGGTACACTTGCATGCACTGGACAGCCTTACCAATGAAGAGTTTATACAAAAACTAGCGTCATAGCTAGTTCTATGGCTTTTCAACCTCTGCCATATCGTGGATTCAGAGCTATCTATGTAATAGAACTCAGAGGGTTTTCTTAAAATGGAAGCTTTCTCTAATGTCAAACATGTAAAGTGTGGTGTACCGCAGGGCAGCTCTCTAGGCCCTCTACTCTATTCTATTTTTACCAATGACCTGCCACTGGCATTAAACAAAGCATGTGTGTCCATGTATGCTGGTGATTCAACCATATACGCATCAGCAACCACAGCTAATGAAGTCACTGAAACTCTAAACAAAGAGTTGCAATCTGTTTTGGAATGAGTGGCCAGTAATAAACTGGTCCTGAACATCTCTAAAACTAAGAGCATTGTACTTGGTACAAATCATATCTTAAGTTCTAGACCAGTTGAATCTGGTAATGAATGGTGTGGCTATTTAACAAGAGACTAAATTACTTGCCGTTACCTTAGATCGTAAACTGTCATGGTCAAAACATATATAGATTCAATGGTTGTAAATATGGGGAGAGGTCTGTCCGTAATAAAGAGATGCTCTGCTTTTTTGACACCACACTCCAAAAATGCAAGTCCTGCAGGCTCTAGTTTTGTCTAATCTTGATTATTGTCCCAGTCGTGTGGTCCAGTGCTGCAAGGGAAAGACCTAGTTAAACTGCAGCTGGCCCAGAACAGAGCGGCATGTCTTGCTCTTCATTGTAGTCAGAGGGACGTTATAAATACTATGCATGCCCAGTCTCTCTTGGCTAAGAGTTGAGGAGAGACTGACTGCATCACTACTATTTTATAAGAAACATTAATGTGTTTAAAATCCCAAATTGTTTGCATAGTCAACTTACACACAGACCTGACACACACACTTATCCCACCAGACATGCCACCAGGGGTCTTTTCACAGTCCCCAAATCCAGAACAAATTCAAGAAAGTGTACAGTATTATTGGCCCAATTAGCCCAGCGTCGTCCAGGTTTGGCCGGTGTAGGCCTTCATTGTAAATAAGAATTTGTTCTTAACCAACTTGCCTAGTTAAATAAAGGTTAAATATTTTTTTTTATTTTTTTTTATAAATTTACTTAAGATCCAACTATTTGCTCCACCTTATTTTTTTATATATTTTTTTAATTTCACCTTTATTTAACCAGGTTGGCAAGTTGAGAACAAGTTCTCATTTACAATTGCGACCTGGCCAAGATAAAGCAAAGCAGTTCGACACATACAACGACACAGAGTTACACATGGAGTAAAACAAACATACAGTCAATAATACAGTATAAACAAGTCTATATACGATGTGAGCAAATGAGGTGAGATAAGGGAGGTAAAGGCAAAAAGGTCATGGTGGCAAAGTAGATACAATATAGCAAGTAAAACACTGGAATGGTAGATTTGCAATGGGAGAATGTGCAAAGTAGAAATAAAAATAATGGGGGTGCAAAGGAGCAAAATAAATAAATAAATAAAATACAGTAGGGAAAGAGGTAGTTGTTTGGGCTAAATTATAGGTGGGCTATGTACAGGTGCAGTAATCTGTGAGCTGCTCTGACAGTTGGTGCTTAAAGCTAGTGAGGGAGATAAGTGTTTCCAGTTTCAGAGTTATATTCGTCATCTGTTATATTTGTCATCTTACACGAAGTAGTAATTCTCTTTAGTTTAGATTAGTCCCCGTGTGGTCATAATTTTAAAAGAGTATGCACTATGCAAAGCTGAAAAAGAAAAATCTAGATTTTGTATCGCAGACTTTTATTTTGAAGGCAAATTCCGAAAACCAGTAGACTTAATGCTGCCAATGTAGCTGCCGTTATGCACATCCTTTACACAGATGAGTGAGATGTTTCACCTGATGTAAACTCAGCAACAACAAAAATAACGTCCTCACTGTCAACTGCGTTTATTTTCAGCAAACTTAACATGTGTAAATATTGAGACATAAAGATTCAACAACTGAGACATAAACAGAACAAGTTCCTCAGACATTTTTTTTTAATTGCCTTTATTCAACTAGGCAAGTCAAGTCAGTTAAGTACAAATTCTTATTTTCAATGACGGCCTAGTGGGTTAACTGCCTGTTCAGGAGCAGAACGACAGCTTTGTACCTTCAAATCAAAATCAAATCAAATCAAATCAAATTTATTTATATAGCCCTTCGTACATCAGCTGATATCTCAAAGTGCTGTACAGAAACCCAGCCTAAAACCCCAAACAGCAAGCAATGCAGGTGTAGAAGCACGGTGGCTAGGAAAAACTCCCTAGAAAGGCCAAAACCTAGGAAGAAACCTAGAGAGGAACCAGGCTATGTGGGGTGGCCAGTCCTCTTCTGGCTGTGCCGGGTGGAGATTATAACAAAACATGGTCAAGATGTTCAAATGTTCATAAATGACCAGCATGGTCGAATAATAATAAGGCAGAACAGTTGAAACTGGAGCAGCAGCACAGTCAGGTGGACTGGGGACAGCAAGGAGTCATCATGTCAGGTATTCCTGGGGCATGGTCCTAGGGCTCAGGTCCTCCGAGAGAGAGAAAGAAAGAGATAATTAGAGAGAGCATATGTGGGATGGCCAGTCCACTTCTGGCTGTGCCGGGTGGAGATTATAACAGAACATGGCCAAGATGTTCAAATGTTCATAAATGACCAGCATGGTCGAATAATATTAAGGCAGAACAGTTGAAACTGGAGCAGCAGCACAGCCAGGTGGACTGGGGACAGCAAGGAGTCATCATGTCAGGTAGTCCTGGGGCATGGTCCTAGGGCTCAGGTCCTCCGAGAGAGAGAAAGAGAGAAGGAGAGAATTAGAGAACGCACACCTAGATTCACACAGGACACCGAATAGGACAGGAGAAGTACTCCAGATATAACAAACTGACCCTAGCCCCCCGACACATAAACTACTACTGCAGCATAAATACTGGAGGCTGAGACAGGAGGGGTCAGGAGACACTGTGGCCCATTCCGAGGACACCCCCGGACAGGGCCAAACAGGAAGGATATAACCCCACCCACTTTGCCAAAGCACAGCCCCCACACCACTAGAGGGATATCTTCAACCACCAACTTACCATCCTGAGACAAGGCTGAGTATAGCCCACAAAGACCTCCGCCACGGCACAACCCAAGGAGGGGGGGTGGGGGGGGCACCTTGTCAGCTCGGGGATATGAACTTGCAACCTTTCAGTTACTAGTCCAACGCTCTAACCATTAGGCCACCCTGCCGTCCAACACTCTAATCACTAGGCTACCCTGCCGCCCCAATGTGACTAACATAAATGGTATAATGTGTCCCTGAACAAAAGTGTCCCTGAATGTGTCCCTGAACAAATCAAAAGTAACAGTCAGTATCTGGTGTGGCCACCAGCTGCATTAAGTACTGCAGTGCATCTCCTCCTCATGGACTGCACCAGATTTGCCTGTTCTTGCTGTTAGATGTTACCCCACTCTTCCAACAAGGCACCTGCAAGTTCCCAGACATTTATGGGGGAAATAGCCCTAGCCCTCACCCCCGATCCAACAGGTCCCAGACGTGCTCAATGGGATTGAGATCCGGGCTCTTCGCTGGCCATGGCAGAACACTGACATTTCTGTCTTGCAGGAAATCACGCACAGAACGAGCAGTATGGCTGGTGGCATTGTCATGCTGGAGGATCAAATCTAATTTATTTGTCACATACACATGGTTAGCAGATGTTAATGCGAGTGTAGCGAAATGCTTGTGCTTCTAGTTCCAACAATGCAGTCATATCTAACAAGTAATCTAACCTAACAATTCCACAACAACTACCTTATACACACCAGTGTAATGGAATGAATACGAATATGGACAAAAATATATGAATGAGTGATAGCCGAATGGCATAGGCAAGATTCAGTAGATGGTATAGAGTACAGTATATACATATGAGATGAGTAATGTAGGGTATGTAAACATTACATAAAGTGGCATTGTTTAAAGTGGCTAGTGATAAGTTGATCCATTTTTCCATTTATTAAAGTGGCTGGAGTTGAGTCAGTGTCAGTGTGTTGGCAGCAGCCACTCAATGTTAGTGATGACTGTTTAACAGTCTGATGGCCTTGAGATAGAAGCTGTTTTTCAGTCTCTCGGTCCCTTGCTTTGATGCACCTGTACTGACCTCGCCTTCTGGATGATAGTGTGGTGAATAGGCAGTAGCTCGGGTGGTTGTTGTCCTTGATGATCTTTTTGGCCTTCCTGTGACATCGTGTGGTGTAGGTGTCCTGGAGGGCAGGTAGATTGCACCCGGTGATGCGTTGTGCAGACCTCACTACCCTCTGGAGAGCCTTACGGTTGTGGGCGGAGCAGCTGCCGTACCGTGCAGCCCGACAGGATGCTCTCGATTGTGCATCTGTAAAAGTTTGTGAATGAGTTTGGTGACAAGCTGAATTTCTTCAGCCTCCTGAGGTTGAAGAGGCGCTGCTGCACCCTCTTCACCACGCTGTCTGTGTGGGTGGACCATTTCAGTTTGTCCGTGATGTGTACGCCGAGGAACTTAAAACTTTCCACCCTCTCCACCACTGTTCCGTCAATGTTGATATGGGGCTGCTCTCTCTGCTGTTTCCTGAAGTCCACAATCATCTCCTTTGTTTTGTTGACTTTGAGTGTGAGGTTATTGTCCTGACACCACACTCTGAGAGCCCTCACCTCCTCCCTGTAGGCTGTCTCGTCGTTGTTGGTAATCAAGCCTACCACTGTAGTGTCGTCCGCAAACTTGATGATTGAGTTGGAGGCGTGCATGGCCACTCAGTCGTGGGTGAACAGGGAGTACAGGAGAGGGCTGAGAACGCACCCTTGTGGGGACCCAGTGTTGAGGATCAGCGGGGTGGAGATATTGTTACCTAGCCTCACCACCTGGGGGCAGTCGGTCATGAAGTCCAGTACCCAGTTGCACAGGGCGGGGTCGAGACCCAGGGTCTCGAGCTTGATAACGAGTTTGGAGGGTACTATGGTGTTAAATGCTGAGCTGTAGTCAATGAACAGCATTCTTACATAGGTATTCCACTTGTCCAGATGGGTTAGTGCAGTGTGATAGCGATTGTGTCGTCTGTGGACCTATTTGGGCGGTAAGCAAATTGGAGTGGGTCTAGGGTGTCAGGTAGGGTGGAGGTGATATGGTCCTTGACTAGTCTCTCAAAGCACTTCATGATGACGGAAGTGAGTGAATTCTAAGTCAGGTGAACAAAAGGACTTGAGTTCCTGTATGTTGTTATGATCATACCACGTCTCGTTAATCATAAGGCATCAGGATGAACCTGCAGGAAGGGTACCACATGAGGGAGGAGGATCTCTTTCCTGTAATGCACAGCGTTGAGATTGCCTGCAATGACAACAAGCTCAGTCCGATGATGCTGTGACACACCGCCCCAGACCATGACGGACCCTCCACCTCCAAATCGATCCCGCTCCGGAGTAAAGGCCTCGGTGTAACGCTAATTTCGTCGACGATAAGCGCAAATCGGACCATCATCCCTGGTGAGACAAAACCGCTACTCACTAATTGTTTATGGTTCAAGTGTTTAAACTTTTTACAATGAAGATCTGTGAAGTTATTTGGATTTTTATTAATTATCTTTGAAAGACAGGGTCCTAATAAAGGGGCGTTTCTTTTTTTGCTGAGTTTAGTATTTATGTAGTGATATGTTATATTATAGATGTATTAATGTAGTATTTATGTAGTGATATGTTATATTATAGATATATTCATGTAGTATTTATGTAGTGATATGTTATATTATAGATATATTCATGTTGTAATTATGTAGTGATATGTTATATTCTAGATGTATTCATGTAGTATTTATGTAGTGATATGTTATATTATAGATGTATTAATGTTGTAATTATGTCGTGATATATTATCCGGTTGGCATTTCTACTCACCACCAAATATGGTGATGAGAGAAAGCCCACTGGCTGGCAGTGGGATAAGATGGATTTTGGCCAACATTCTACACATTTTCTCAAAGATTAAACATTTGATCTCAATACAGTACTCTCTTCCCAAAACTTGAATCTGTTACAGAGTGGACTAAGTTTTGTCGACTTTACCCTTTGCAAAATTTCAAAAAATTGTGTTGTTTAGAAGGAGTGCAAGGGCGAATTCAAATATCGCATACGCCCACTTAACAGAGTAGGCGTTTCCTAACGGAAATATACAAATATACGCTAGAACATGCAAATAGGATCTCGCTAGCTTGTGCTCGGCTCTGCCCACCTTGCTTGTTCTGCCCACTATGATTAATTTTCTCCCATTAGAAACAACAGACTGCGGTCTATCTTCGGTGTTACAGAAATATTAGTCCTATCAGCTAGCTAGCTTCAATTAAATTTCAATTTCAATTTCAATTAAAAGGGCTTTATTAGCATGGGAAACATATGTTTACATTGCCAAAGCAAGTTTAATAGATAATAAACTAAATTGAGAAAAACAAAAAAATGAACAGTGAACACTCAAATCAAATCAAACTTTATTTGTCACATGCACCGAATACAACCTTACCGTGAAATACTTACTTACAAGCCCGTAACCAACAATGCAGTTCAAGAAAGAGTTTAGTTTATTTGGTAAATGTTTTCTTAAGTAAATAATAATGAAAAGATACACAAAATAATGAGGCTATATACAGGGGGAACCGGTACAGAGTCAATGTGCAGGGGTACAGATTAGTCGAGGTCATTTGTACATGTAGGTAGGAGTAAAGTGACTATGCATAGATAATAAACAGCGAGTAGCAGCAGTGTAAAAACAAAGGGGGTGGGGGGGTGTCAATGTAAATAGTCTGAGTGGCCACTTGATTGTTCAGCAGTCTTATGGCTTGGGGTTAGAAGCAGTAAAGGAGCTTTTTGGTCCTAGACTTGGCACTCGCCGTGCGGTAACAGAGAGAAAAGTCTATGACGTGGGTGACTGGAGTACTTGACAATTTTTTGGGCTTTCCTCTGACACAGCCTAGTATATAATTCCTGGATGGCAGAAGGCTTGGCCCTGTACGCACTGCCCTCTGTAGCGCCTTACGGTCAGATGCCGAGCAGTTGTCATACCAGGAGGTGATGCAACCGGTCACAAGGCTCTCGATGGTGCAGCTGTATAACTTTTTGAGGATCTGGGGACCCATGCCAAACCTTTTCAGTCTCCTGAGGGCGAAAAGGTGTTGTCATTCTTTCTTCACAACTGTCTTGGTGTGTTTGGACCATGATAGTTGGCTGGTGATGTGGACACCAAGGAACTTGAAACTCTCAACCCGCTCCACTACAGCCCCATCAATGTTAATGGGGGCCTGTTCGGCCCGTCTTTTCCTGTAGTCCACGATCAGCTCCTTTGTCTTGCTCACATTGAGGGAGATGTTGTTGTTCTGGCACCACACTGCCATGTCTCTGACCTCCTCCCTATAGGCTGTCTCATCGTTGTCGGTGATCACTACCACTGTTGTGTCATCAGCAAACTTAATGATGGTGTTGGAGTCGTGTTTGGCCACGCAGTTGTGGGTGGACAGCGAGTACAGGAGGGGACTAAGCACGTACCCCTGAGGGGCCTCAGTGTTTATGATCAGCGTGGCAGGCATGTTGTTGCCTACCCTTACCACCTGGGAGCAGCCTGTCAGGAATTCCAGGATCCAGTTGCAGAGGGAGGTGTTTAGTCCCAGGGTCCTTTAGCTTAGTGATGAGCTGTGGGCACTATGGCGTTGAACGCTGATCTGTAGTCAATGAACAGCATTCTCACATAGGTGTTCCTTTTGTCCAGGTGTGAAAGGGCAGTGTGGAGTGCGATTGAGATTGCGTCATCTGTGGATCTCTTGGGGCGGTATGCAAATTGGAGTGGGTCTAGGGTATCTGTAGGGTATCTGTAATCTGCCCCAAGACAGGCCAAGCTCTCACCATTACCAATAACAGGGGAGGTTAGCATCATAGCCCCGAGACATGCTAACCTATCACCATTACAATAACAGGGGAGGTTAGCATCATAGCCCCGAGACATGCTAACCTCTCACCATTATCAATAACAGGGGAGGTTAGCATCATAGCCCCAAGACAGGCCAAGCTCTCACCATTACCAATAACAGGGAGGTTAGCATGTTATATCATAGCCCCAAGACAGGCCAAGCTCTCACCATTACCAATAACAGGGGAGGTTAGCATGTTATATCATAGCACCGAGACATGCTAACCTATCACCATTACAATAACAGGGGAGGTTAGCATGTAATATCATAGCCCCAAGACAGGCCAAGCTCTCACCATTACCAATAACAGGGGAGGTTAGCATGTAATATCATAGCCCCAAGACATGCTAACCACTCACCATTACAATACCAAGAGAGGTTAGCATGTTATATCGTAGCCCGAGACATGCTAACCTATCACCATTACCAATAACTGGGGAGGTTAGCATGCTATATCGTAGCCCCGAGACATGCTAACCTATCACCATTACCAATAACTGGGGAGGTTAGTATTCTATATCGTAGCCCCGAGACATGCTAACCTATCACCATTACCAATAACTGGGGAGGTTAGTATGCTATATCGTAGCCCCGAGGCATGCTAACCTCTCACCATTACCAATAACTGGGGAGGTTATTGGTAACCTAAAGCCTGACAACAGGGCTAAAGCCTGACAACAGGGCTAAAGTACATAACCTGACAACAGGGCTAAAGCCTGACAACAGGGCTAAAGCCTGACAACAGGGCTAAAGCCTGACAACAGGGCTAAAGTACATAACCTGACAACAGGGCTAAAGCCTGACAACAGGGCTAAAGCCTGACAACAGGGCTAAAGCCTGACAACAGGGCTAAAGTACATAACCTGACAACAGGGCTAAAGCCTGACAACAGGGCTAAAGCCTGACAACAGGGCTAAAGCCTGACAACAGGGCTAAAGTACATTGATCTGTTATTTAATTAGAGAAGTCATAATGAGTGAGATTGACATCTCTTTCTCACGTGAGCCGTGAGCCCTAATGCCTAATAAGATGTGGATGGTCAGTGGACCAATTCAATTTCCTGTGCCGCATGCCAAACTAACTCCACAGAAGGGTGGCTAGTTAGATGTAATTAGTCTGTGTGTGTGTGTGTGTGTGTGTGTGTGTGTGTGTGTACCTCACACTCCCTGCATGGCTAACGTTAACACTGTAAGCATATTTACTCATTAATTTTAATGAGCTATTGCTTAACATTCGGGAACTGAGGCTCACGCACAGTGCTGTGCTAGGATTTCCATCTTCAACTTTGGTGAGGCTTTTGGTCTTAGTCTTGGTAAACAAAGACACCAAAGGGTCTTGTGGTTCATCGTTTAAGTTAATTTGGGCCAACACTCTCACTTAGGTTTTGTACATCTGGACAATTATAATGGGTCTAACTGTGTGTATACAGTGCCCTCGGGAAAGTATTCAGACCCCTTGACTTTTTCCACATTTTGTTACGTTACAGCCTAATTCTAAAATTGATAAATTGTTTATTTCCCCTCATCAATCTACACACAATACCCCACAATGACATCACAATACCCCATAATGACATCACAATACCCCATAATGACATCACAATACCCCATAATGACAAAGGAAAAACAGATTCATAGAAATCTAACATTTACATAAGTATTCAGACCGTTTACTCAGTACTTTGTTGAAGCACCTTTGGCAGCGATTACAGCATCGAGTCTTCTTGGGTATGACGCTACAAGCTTGGCACACCTGTATTTGGGGAGTTTCTCCCATTCTTCTATGCAGATCCTCTCAAGCTCTGTCAGGTTGGATGGGGAGTGTCGCTGCACAGCTATTTTTAGGTCTCTCCAGAGATGTTCGATCAGGTTCAAGTTCGGTCTCTGGCTGGGACACTCAAGAACATTGAGAGACTTGTCCCGAAGCCACTCCTGCATTGTCTTGGCTGGGTGCTTAGGGTCATTGTCCTGTTGGAAGGTGAACCTTCGCCCCAGTCTGAGGTCCTGAGCGCTCTGGAGCAGGTTTTCATCAAGTATCTCTCTGTGCTTTGCTCTGTTCATCTTTCCTTTGATCCTGACTAGTCTCCCAGTCTCTGCCGCTGATAAACATCCACACGGCATGATGCTGCCACCGCCATGCTCCACTGTAGGGATGGTGTCAGGTTTCCTCTAGACGTGACACTTCGCATTCAGGCCAAAGAGTTCAATCGTGGTTTCATCAGACCAGAGTGGGTTGTCATGTGTCTTTTACTGAGGTGTGGCTTCCATCAGGCCACTTTATCATAAAGGCCTGATTGGTGGAGTGCTGCAGAAATGGTTGTCCTTCCGGAAGGTTCTCCCATCTCCACAGAGGAACTCTGGAGCTCTGTCAGAGTGACCATCAGGTTCATGGTCGCCTCCCTGACTAAGGCCCTTCTCCTCCGATTGCTCAGTTTGTCCGGGCAGCCAGCTCAAGGAAGAGTCTTGGTGGTTCCAAACTTCTTCCATGTAAGAATGATGGAGGTCACTGTGTTCTTGGGGACCTTCAGTGCTGCAGACATGTGTTGGTACCCTTCCCCAGATCTGTGCCTCGACACAATCCTGCCTCTGAGCTCTAAGGACAATATCTTTGACCTCATTACTTGGGTTTTTGCTCTGACATGCACTGCCAACTGTGGGACCTTACATAGACAGGTGTGTGCCTTTCCAAAACATGTCCAATCAATTGAATTTACCCTAGGTGGACTCCAATCATGTTGAGACTGCAGATGGTAATGAGCTGTTAGCTAGATCTGGTGCAACGTATCACTTCTGAGATGTATGTTTTGTTGTTACATTGTCCTTGTTTTAAATAAACTTATTAAATCAATAAAATAATGACCCCACTACTAAGTGTCCCTATAACTGTAATTTACATGGCTAACACAGTGACTACAGTATAGTGTCCCTATAACTGTGATTTACATGGCTAACACAGTGACTACAGTATAGTGTCCCTATAACTGTGATTTACATGGCTAGCACAGAGTGACTACAGTATAGTGTCCCTATAACTGTGATTTACATGGCTAACACAGTGACTACAGTATAGTGTCCCTATAGCTGTAATTTACATGGCTAGCACAGAGTGACTACAGTATAGTGTCCCACATGGCTAGCACAGAGTGACTACAGTATAGTGTCCCTATAGCTGTAATTTACATGGCTAGCACAGAGTGACTACAGTATAGTGTCCCACATGGCTAGCACAGAGTGACTACAGTATAGTGTCCCTATAACTGTGATTTACATGGCTAACACAGTGACTACAGTATAGTGTCCCTATAACTGTGATTTACATGGCTAGCACAGAGTGACTACAGTATAGTGTCCCTATAACTGTGATTTACATGGCTAACACAGTGACTACAGTATAGTGTCCCTATAGCTGTAATTTACATGGCTAGCACAGAGTGACTACAGTATAGTGTCCCACATGGCTAGCACAGAGTGACATGGCTAGCACAGAGTGACTACAGTATAGTGTCCCACATGGCTAGCACAGAGTGACTACAGTATAGTGTCTACAGTATAGTGTCCCTATAGCTGTAATTTACATGGCTAGCACAGAGTGACTACAGTATAGTGTCCCACATGGCTAGCACAGAGTGACTACAGTATAGTGTCCCTATAACTGTGTAATTTACATGGCTAGCACAGAGTGACTACAGTATAGTGTCCCTATAACTGTGTAATTTACATGGCTAGCACAGAGTGACTACAGTATAGTGTCCCTATAGCTGTAATTTACATGGCTAGCACAGAGTGACTACAGTATAGTGTCCCTATAACTATAATTTACATGGCTAGCACAGAGTGACTACAGTATAGTGTCCCTATAACTGTGTCATTTACATGGCTAGCACAGAGTGACTACAGTATAGTGTCCCTATAGCTGTAATTTACATGGCTAGCACAGAGTGACTACAGTATAGTGTCCCTATAACTGTGTAATTTACATGGCTAGCACAGAGTGACTACAGTATAGTGTCCCTATAGCTGTAATTTACATGGCTAGCACAGAGTGACTACAGTATAGTGTCCCTATAGCTGTAATTTACATGGCTAGCACAGAGTGACTACAGTATAGTGTCCCTATAGCTGTAATTTACATGGCTAGCACAGAGTGACTACAGTATAGTGTCCCTATAACTGTGTAATTTACATGGCTAGCACAGAGTGACTACAGTATAGTGTCCCTATAACTGTGTAATTTACATGGCTAACACAGAGTGACTACAGTATAGTGTCCCTATAACTATAATTTACATGGCTAACACAGAGTGACTACAGTATAGTGTCCCTATAACTGTGTCATTTACATGGCTAGCACAGAGTGACTACAGTATAGTGTCCCTATAGCTGTAATTTACATGGCTAACACAGAGTGACTACAGTATAGTGTCCCTATAACTGTGTCATTTACATGGCTAGCACAGAGTGACTACAGTATAGTGTCCCTATAACTATAATTTACATGGCTAACACAGAGTGACTACAGTATAGTGTCCCTATAACTGTGTAATTTACATGGCTAGCACAGAGTGACTACAGTATAGTGTCCCTATAGCTGTAATTTACATGGCTAGCACAGAGTGACTACAGTATAGTGTCCCACATGGCTAGCACAGAGTGACTACAGTATAGTGTCCCTATAGCTGTAATTTACATGGCTAGCACAGAGTGACTACAGTATAGTGTCCCTATAACTGTAATTTACATGGCTAACACAGTGACTACAGTATAGTGTCCCTATAGCTGTAATTTACATGGCTAGCACAGAGTGACTACAGTATAGTGTCCCTATAGCTGTAATTTACATGGCTAACACAGTGACTACAGTATAGTGTCCCACATGGCTAGCACAGAGTGACTACAGTATAGTGTCCCTATAACTGTAATTTACATGGCTAACACAGTGACTACAGTATAGTGTCCCTATAGCTGTAATTTACATGGCTAGCACAGAGTGACTACAGTATAGTGTCCCTATAACTATAATTTACATGGCTAGCACAGAGTGACTACAGTATAGTGTCCCTATAACTGTAATTTACATGGCTAACACAGTGACTACAGTATAGTGTCCCTATAGCTGTAATTTACATGGCTAGCACAGAGTGACTACAGTATAGTGTCCCTATAACTATAATTTACATGGCTAACACAGAGTGACTACAGTATAGTGTCCCTATAACTATAATTTACATGGCTAACACAGTGACTACAGTATAGTGTCCCACATGGCTAGCACAGAGTGACTACAGTATAGTGTCCCTATAGCTGTAATTTACATGGCTAGCACAGAGTGACTACAGTATAGTGTCCCTATAACTGTGTCATTTACATGGCTAGCACAGAGTGACTACAGTATAGTGTCCCTATAACTGTGTCATTTACATGGCTAGCACAGAGTGACTACAGTATAGTGTCCCTATAACTGTGTCATTTACATGGCTAGCACAGAGTGACTACAGTATAGTGTCCCTATAACTGTGTCATTTACATGGCTAGCACAGAGTGACTACAGTATAGTGTCCCTATAACTGTGTCATTTACATGGCTAGCACAGAGTGACTACAGTATAGTGTCCCTATAACTGTGTCATTTACATGGCTAACACAGAGTGACTACAGTATAGTGTCCCTATAGCTGTAATTTACATGGCTAGCACAGAGTGACTACAGTATAGTGTCCCTATAACTGTGTCATTTAGATGGCTAGCACAGAGTGACTACAGTATAGTGTCCCTATAACTGTGATTTACATGGCTAGCACAGAGTGACTACAGTATAGTGTCCCTATAACTGTGATTTACATGGCTAACACAGTGACTACAGTATAGTGTCCCTATAGCTGTAATTTACATGGCTAGCACAGAGTGACTACAGTATAGTGTCCCACATGGCTAGCACAGAGTGACTACAGTATAGTGTCCCTATAGCTGTAATTTACATGGCTAGCACAGAGTGACTACAGTATAGTGTCCCACATGGCTAGCACAGAGTGACTACAGTATAGTGTCCCTATAACTGTGTAATTTACATGGCTAGCACAGAGTGACTACAGTATAGTGTCCCTATAACTGTGATTTACATGGCTAACACAGTGACTACAGTATAGTGTCCCTATAGCTGTAATGTACATGGCTAGCACAGAGTGACTACAGTATAGTGTCCCACATGGCTAGCACAGAGTGACTACAGTATAGTGTCCCTATAACTGTGTCATTTACATGGCTAGCACAGAGTGACTACAGTATAGTGTCCCTATAGCTGTAATTTACAAGGCTAACACAGAGTGACTACAGTATAGTGTCCCTATAGCTGTAATTTACATGGCTAGCACAGAGTGACTACAGTATAGTGTCCCTATAGCTGTAATTTACAAGGCTAACACAGAGTGACTACAGTATAGTGTCCCTATAGCTGTAATTTACATGGCTAGCACAGAGTGACTACAGTATAGTGTCCCTATAGCTGTAATTTACATGGCTAGCACAGAGTGACTACAGTATAGTGTCCCTATAGCTGTAATTTACATGGCTAGCACAGAGTGACTACAGTATAGTGTCCCTATAGCTGTAATTTACATGGTTAGCACAGAGTGACTACAGTATAGTGTCCCTATAACTGTAATTTACATGGCTAGCACAGAGTGACTACAGTATAGTGTCCCTATAACTGTAATTTACATGGCTAGCACAGAGTGACTACAGTATAGTGTCCCTATAACTGTGTAATTTACATGGCTAACACAGAGTGACTACAGTATAGTGTCCCACATGGCTAGCACAGAGTGACTACAGTATAGTGTCCCTATAACTGTAATTTACATGGCTAGCACAGAGTGACTACAGTATAGTGTCCCTATAACTGTGTAATTTACATGGCTAGCACAGAGTGACTACAGTATAGTGTCCCTATAGCTGTAATTTACATGGCTAGCACAGAGTGACTACAGTATAGTGTCCCTATAGCTGTAATTTACATGGCTAGCACAGAGTGACTACAGTATAGTGTCCTTATAACTGTAATTTACATGGCTAGCACAGAGTGACTACAGTATAGTGTCCCTATAACTGTAATTTACATGGCTAGCACAGAGTGACTACAGTATAGTGTCCCTATAACTGTGTAATTTACATGGCTAACACAGAGTGACTACAGTATAGTGTCCCACATGGCTAGCACAGAGTGACTACAGTATAGTGTCCCTATAACTGTAATTTACATGGCTAGCACAGAGTGACTACAGTATAGTGTCCCTATAACTGTGTAATTTACATGGCTAGCACAGAGTGACTACAGTATAGTGTCCCTATAGCTGTAATTTACATGGCTAACACAGAGTGACTACAGTATAGTGTCCCTATAGCTGTAATTTACATGGCTAGCACAGAGTGACTACAGTATAGTGTCCCTATAACTGTGTAATTTACATGGCTAGCACAGAGTGACTACAGTATAGTGTCCCTATAGCTGTAATTTACATGGCTAACACAGAGTGACTACAGTATAGTGTCCCTATAGCTGTAATTTACATGGCTAGCACAGTGACTACAGTATAGTGTCCCTATAACTGTAATTTACATGGCTAACACAGAGTGACTACAGTATAGTGTCCCTATAGCTGTGTAATTTACATGGCTAGCACAGAGTGACTACAGTATAGTGTCCCTATAGCTGTAATTTACATGGCTAGCACAGAGTGACTACAGTATAGTGTCCCTATAGCTGTAATTTACATGGCTAACACAGAGTGACTACAGTATAGTGTCCCTATAGCTGTAATTTACATGGCTAACACAGAGTGACTACAGTATAGTGTCCCTATAGCTGTAATTTACATGGCTAACACAGAGTGACTACAGTATAGTGTCCCTATAGCTGTAATTTACATGGCTAACACAGTGACTACAGTATAGTGTCCCTATAGCTGTAATTTACATGGCTAACACAGAGTGACTACAGTATAGTGTCCCTATAGCTGTAATTTACATGGCTAACACAGAGTGACTACAGTATAGTGTCCCTATAGCTGTAATTTACATGGCTAACACAGTGACTACAGTATAGTGTCCCTATAACTGTAATTTACATGGCTAACACAGTGACTACAGTATAGTGTCCCTATAACTGTAATTTACATGGCTAACACAGAGTGACTACAGTATAGTGTCCCTATAACTGTGTAATTTACATGGCTAGCACAGAGTGACTACAGTATAGTGTCCCTATAGCTGTAATTTACATGGCTAGCACAGAGTGACTACAGTATAGTGTCCCACATGGCTAACACAGAGTGACTACAGTATAGTGTCCCTATAGCTGTAATTTACATGGCTAGCACAGTGACTACAGTATAGTGTCCCTATAACTGTGATTTACATGGCTAGCACAGAGTGACTACAGTATAGTGTCCCTATAGCTGTAATTTACATGGCTAGCACAGAGTGACTACAGTATAGTGTCCCTATAACTGTGTCAATTACATGGCTAGCACAGAGTGACTACAGTATAGTGTCCCTATAGCTGTAATTTACATGGCTAACACAGAGTGACTACAGTATAGTGTCCCTATAGCTGTAATTTACATGGCTAACACAGAGTGACTACAGTATAGTGTCCCTATAGCTGTAATTTACATGGCTAGCACAGAGTGACTACAGTATAGTGTCCCTATAACTGTGATTTACATGGCTAACACAGTGACTACAGTATAGTGTCCCTATAGCTGTAATTTACATGGCTAGCACAGAGTGACTACAGTATAGTGTCCCTATAGCTGTAATTTACATGGCTAACACAGAGTGACTACAGTATAGTGTCCCTATAGC
The DNA here is from genome assembly GCF_045791955.1 of Oncorhynchus clarkii lewisi. Lineage (NCBI taxonomy): Eukaryota > Metazoa > Chordata > Actinopteri > Salmoniformes > Salmonidae > Oncorhynchus > Oncorhynchus clarkii. The sequence goes on along the minus strand of NC_092152.1, from coordinate 4,103,742 downwards.
TGTAATTTACATGGCTAACACAGAGTGACTACAGTATAGTGTCCCTATAACTGTAATTTACATGGCTAACACAGTGACTACAGTATAGTGTCCCTATAGCTGTAATTTACATGGCTAACACAGAGTGACTACAGTATAGTGTCCCTATAGCTGTAATTTACATGGCTAACACAGAGTGACTACAGTATAGTGTCCCTATAGCTGTAATTTACATGGCTAACACAGAGTGACTACAGTATAGTGTCCCTATAGCTGTAATTTACATGGCTAACACAGAGTGACTACAGTATAGTGTCCCTATAACTGTAATTTACATGGCTAACACAGTGACTACAGTATAGTGTCCCTATAGCTGTAATTTACATGGCTAACACAGAGTGACTACAGTATAGTGTCCCTATAGCTGTAATTTACATGGCTAACACAGAGTGACTACAGTATAGTGTCCCTATAGCTGTAATTTACATGGCTAACACAGAGTGACTACAGTATAGTGTCCCACATGGCTAACACAGAGTGACTACAGTATAGTGTCCCTATAGCTGTAATTTACATGGCTAGCACAGTGACTACAGTATAGTGTCCCTATAACTGTGATTTACATGGCTAGCACAGAGTGACTACAGTATAGTGTCCCTATAGCTGTAATTTACATGGCTAGCACAGAGTGACTACAGTATAGTGTCCCTATAACTGTGTCAATTACATGGCTAGCACAGAGTGACTACAGTATAGTGTCCCTATAGCTGTAATTTACATGGCTAGCACAGAGTGACTACAGTATAGTGTCCCTATAGCTGTAATTTACATGGCTAACACAGAGTGACTACAGTATAGTGTCCCTATAGCTGTAATTTACATGGCTAACACAGAGTGACTACAGTATAGTGTCCCTATAACTGTAATTTACATGGCTAGCACAGAGTGACTACAGTATAGTGTCCCTATAACTGTGATTTACATGGCTAGCACAGAGTGACTACAGTATAGTGTCCCTATAGCTGTAATTTACATGGCTAGCACAGAGTGACTACAGTATAGTGTCCCTATAACTGTGTCAATTACATGGCTAGCACAGAGTGACTACAGTATAGTGTCCCTATAGCTGTAATTTACATGGCTAACACAGAGTGACTACAGTATAGTGTCCCTATAGCTGTAATTTACATGGCTAACACAGAGTGACTACAGTATAGTGTCCCTATAGCTGTAATTTACATGGCTAGCACAGAGTGACTACAGTATAGTGTCCCTATAGCTGTAATTTACATGGCTAACACAGAGTGACTACAGTATAGTGTCCCTATAGCTGTAATTTACATGGCTAACACAGAGTGACTACAGTATAGTGTCCCTATAGCTGTAATTTACATGGCTAGCACAGAGTGACTACAGTATAGTGTCCCTATAGCTGTAATTTACATGGCTAACACAGAGTGACTACAGTATAGCTGCATATTGGCACACCATCCATTCTACTGTAAAACTATGAGAACCCATTGCCAACGAACAAATCATTTTGCAGTTATTTAAAAAAATAATAAAAAAGAATAATAATAATCCTTACAATGTATTTTACACGTGTTAATAATTTTTATTGAATCAATATGCATAACTATTAACAGCAGATATTCAACATGTTAAATACAGTAACAAGGTTTTTTGGGTCAATCCAGGAAGTACCCTGAAATTCCAATGACCTTCCATCAATCCTTTTGAATGGTTTACTTCCTGAATTGAAATGGAATTGACCCCAACGCTGTAGAACAATGTACTGAATGCATTTAAATCAGATGTACTATATAGTTGACGTCCTAACATTTAATTAAGCAAGATAATGTAATGTTCTCCTGGGTTAACCATAAACAAGATAATGTAATGTGCCCTGGGTTGACCATAAACAAGATAATGTAATGTCCTTCCTAGATTTTGGCCTTTCTAGGGAGTTTTTCCTAGCCACCGTGCTTCTACACCTGCATTGCTTGCTGTTTGGGGTTTTAGGCTGGGTTTCTGTACAGCACTTTGAGATATCAGCTGATGTACGAAGGGCTATATAAATACATTTGATTTGATTTGATGTGCCCTGGTTTGACCATATTAATGCAGCAGGTTATCAGTAGAAAATATACAATAGAACTGCTATCAGTCTCTGTCCCAACCGTACCCTATTCCCTATGTAGTGCACTGCCCATAGGACTCTGATCAAATGTAGTGCACCAAGTAGGGAATAGGGTGCCATTTAGGGTTCCACATGGTACACATAATACTGGCTATATAAGGGCGTGGCCAAACTGATCCGTGGAGAACGGAAACAGAATTAGAAGGGATTTATTTTGGTCCGTGCAGAGTGTGTCTGATTGGCCAATGTCTCCATCGACCAATCAAAAAGTTAAACTCATCTGAAACTTTTCTGTCCATGAAAATGGATGGGACGTTGACGGTGGACGTTGATGGTGGACGTTGACGGTAGACGTTGACAGTACGACTCCGAATTGGAAATCATGGATACGTCATATAACGATATTTCTATAAAGGCTGAGTCTGGATATACTGTATACTGGGCCCTCTAGGATAGCTCACAGGCATCCTAGATAAACCAATATTCTCATACACCAGACTTACTGTAGGTTAAATATGTCAAATGCATGTTTAGTTTGCCTGGTATCTCTCCTTCATCAGATCCAGCAGCTATTATATTAAAATATCATTCAGTCTGTTTACGATCAGGGTACTACCATGAATATCATTCAGTCTGTTATGATCAGGGAACTATCAGAAATATCATTCAGTCTGTTTACGATCAGGGTACTATCATGAATATCATTCAGTCTGTTTACGATCAGGGTACTATCATGAATATCATTCAGTCTGTTTACGATCAGGGAACTATCAGAAATATCATTCAGTCTGTTTACGATCAGGGAACTATCAGAAATATCATTCAGTCTGTTATGATCAGGGTACTATCATGAATATCATTCAGTCTGTTTACGATCAGGGAACTATCAGAAATATCATTCAGTCTGTTTACGATCAGGGTACTATCATAAATATCATTCAGTCTGTTTACGATCGCAGGAACTATCATCAATCACACAGTAAAACACCAGAGGAAGAAGAGGAATCATTGCTGAGATTAAAACAGAGCGATAAAACTGCTAAATGTTTTTAAGTCAAAATGGTTCAATCCTGTAAGTTCAAGGTATCATAATAATGAAAAATATGTAAACGAAGAATTGTGGCACATGAATGAATGAATGGATAATGTATTGAAGTTAAGTTAGTTTCCTTGTTGTGTAGAAGACCGGTCTAGAAGAACGCTCAGCAGTGACAGACCTGACCTATGAACTTGCTGTACTCCTGTTTGATGCAGCTGTACACTGTGTTGTAGAAGTGCCTGTCTGTCGCCATGAGATCGGTGACAATCTCGGTGTGGTCCATTTTAGGCATGAGGTACAGGGACACCTTGATCGAAAGGGAGGTGAGCAGCTCTGAGAACCTCTGGGAAGATGCCACCGGAACTATGATGTCACGCGTTCCGTGCAGCAAGCAGAAAGGTGGCAATCTGTTAGAACAGGGAAAGAAATCAAAAAAAAAGTTGAGATATTACACCGAGTGTACAAAACATTAAGAACACCTGCTCTTTCCATGACATAGACTGACCAGGTGAATCCAGGTGAAAGATATGATCCCTTATTGAAGTCACTTTTTAAATCCACTTCAAATCAGTGTAGATGAAGGGGAGGAGACAGGTTAAATAAGGATTTTTTTAAGCCTTGAGACAATTGAGACATGGATTGTGTATGTGTGTCATTCAGAGGGTGAATGGGAAAGACAAAATATGCCTTTGAACGGGGTATAGTCGTAGGTGCCAGGCGCAGCAGTTTGTGTCAACAACTGCAACGCTGTCTGGTTTTTCACACTCAACAGTATCCCGTGTGTATCAAGAAGGGTCCACCACCCACCCATTTTTTTGCAAATACCTTATTTACATAAGTATTCAGACCCTTCGCTATGGGACTCGAAATTGAGCTCAGACGCATCCTGTTTCCGTTGATCATCCTTGAGTTGTTTCAACAACTTGATTGGAGTTCACCTGTGGTAAATTCAGTTGATTGGATATGATTTGGAAAGACACACACCTGTCTATACAAGCTCCCACAGTTGACAGTGCATGTCAGAGCAAAAACCAAGCTATGAGGTCAAAGGAATTGTCCGTAGAGATCCGAGACTTATTTCCGAGGATTATTTCGAGGCACAGATCTGGGAAAGAGTACAAAAAAAAGTATGCAGCATTGAAGGTTCCCAAGAACACAGTGGACTCCATCATTCTTGAATGGAAGAAGTTTGGAACCACCAACACTCTTCCTAGAGCTGGCCACCCGGCAAAGTACAGAGAGGTCCTTGATGAAAACCTGCTCCAGAGCACTCAGGACCTCAGGCTGGGGGTGAAGGTTCACCTTCCAACAGCACAACAACCCCAAGCACACAGCCAAGACAATGCACGAGTGGCTTCGGGACAAGTCTCTGAATGTCCTTGAGTGGCCCATCTTGAACCCGATCTCTGACAGAGATCTGAAAATCGCTGTGCAGCAACGCTCCCCATCCAACCTGACAGAGCTTGAGAGGATCTGCAGAGAAGAATGGGAGAAACTCCCCAAATAGAGGTGTGCCAAGCTTGTAGCATCAAACCCAAGAAGACTGGAGGCTGTAGTCACTGCCAAAGGTGCTTCAACAAAGTACTGAGAAAAGGGTCTGAATAATTATGTAAATGTAATATTTCAGTTTTTTGTTTTTAATACATTGAATCCATTTCAATACATTTCTAAAAACCTGTTTTTGCTTTGTCATTATGGTGTATTGTGTGTAGACTAATGAGAGAAAATTAACAATTGAATCCATTTTAGAATAAGTCTGTAACAAAATGTGTAAAAAAATCAAGGGGTCTGAATACTTTCTGAATGCACTGTATATAAACCCACTGCCGAATGGGGGGAAGAACGAAAATAATGATTTCTAAAAAACAAATAAAGGTAGACTAAATGCTAGAAAGTCATATTACCTCTTTCCGTTCCCCTAATAAGTCACATTTCCTCTTGCCGTTCCCCTAATAAGTCATATTTCCTCTTTCCGTTCCCCTAATAAGTCATATTTCCTCTTTCCGTTCCCCTAATAAGTCATATTTCCTCTTTCCGTTCCCCTAATAAGTCAATTTCCTCTTTCCGTTCCCCTAATAAGTCATATTACCTCTTTCCGTTCCCCTAATAAGTCACATTTCCTCTTTCCGTTCCCCTAATAAGTCATATTACCTCTTGCCGTTCCCCTAATAAGTCATATTTCCTCTTTCCGTTCCCCTAATAGGTCATATTTCCTCTTTCCGTTCCCCTAATAAGTCATATTACCTCTTTCCGTTCCCCTAATAAGTCACATTTCCTCTTTCCGTTCCCCTAATAAGTCATATTTCCTCTTTCCGTTCCCCTAATAAGTCATATTACCTCTTTCCGTTCCCCTAATAAGTCATATGTCCTCTTTCCGTTCCCCTAATAAGTCACATTTCCTCTTGCCGTTCCCCTAATAAGTCACATTACCTCTTTCCGTTCCCCTAATAAGTCATATGTCCTCTTTCCGTTCCCCTAATAAGTCACATTTCCTCTTGCCGTTCCCCTAATAAGTCATATGTCCTCTTTCCGTTCCCCTAATAAGTCACATTTCCTCTTGCCGTTCCCCTAATAAGTCACATTACCTCTTTCCGTTCCCCTAATAAGTCATATGTCCTCTTTCCGTTCCCCTAATAAGTCATATTTCCTCTTTCCGTTCCCCTAATAGGTCATATTACCTCTTTCCGTTCCCCTAATAAGTCACATTTCCTCTTGCCGTTCCCCTAATAAGTCATATTTCCTCTTTCCGTTCCCCTAATAAGTCATATTTCCTCTTTCCGTTCCCCTAATAAGTCATATTTCCTATTTCCGTTCCCCTAATAAGTCATATGTCCTCTTTCCGTTCCCCTAATAAGTCACATTTCCTCTTTCCGTTCCCCTAATAAGTCATATTTCCTCTTTCCGTTCCCCTAATAAGTCACATTTCCTCTTTCCGTTCCCCTAATAAGTCATATTACCTCTTTCCGTTCCCCTAATAAGTCACATTTCCTCTTTCCGTTCCCCTAATAAGTCATATTTCCTCTTTCCGTTCCCCTAATAAGTCATATTTCCTCTTTCCGTTCCCCTAATAAGTCATATTACCTCTTTCCGTTCCCCTAATAAGTCACATTTCCTCTTTCCGTTCCCCTAATAAGTCATATTACCTCTTGCCGTTCCCCTAATAAGTCATATTTCCTCTTTCCGTTCCCCTAATAGGTCATATTTCCTCTTTCCGTTCCCCTAATAAGTCATATTACCTCTTTCCGTTCCCCTAATAAGTCACATTTCCTCTTTCCGTTCCCCTAATAAGTCATATTTCCTCTTTCCGTTCCCCTAATAAGTCATATTACCTCTTTCCGTTCCCCTAATAAGTCATATGTCCTCTTTCCGTTCCCCTAATAAGTCACATTTCCTCTTGCCGTTCCCCTAATAAGTCACATTACCTCTTTCCGTTCCCCTAATAAGTCATATTTCCTCTTTCCGTTCCCCTAATAAGTCATATTACCTCTTTCCGTTCCCCTAATAAGTCATATGTCCTCTTTCCGTTCCCCTAATAAGTCACATTTCCTCTTGCCGTTCCCCTAATAAGTCATATTTCCTCTTTCCGTTCCCCTAATAGGTCATATTACCTCTTTCCGTTCCCCTAATAAGTCACATTTCCTCTTGCCGTTCCCCTAATAAGTCATATTTCCTCTTTCCGTTCCCCTAATAAGTCATATTTCCTCTTTCCGTTCCCCTAATAAGTCATATTTCCTATTTCCGTTCCCTTAATAAGTCATATGTCCTCTTTCCGTTCCCCTAATAAGTCACATTTCCTCTTGCCGTTCCCCTAATAAGTCATATTTCCTCTTTCCGTTCCCCTAATAAGTCATATTTCCTCTTTCCGTTCCCCTAATAAGTCAATTTCCTCTTTCCGTTCCCCTAATAAGTCATATTTCCTCTTTCCGTTCCCCTAATAAGTCATATTACCTCTTGCCGTTCCCCTAATAAGTCATATTTCCTCTTTCCGTTCCCCTAATAAGTCATATTTCCTCTTTCCGTTCCCCTAATAAGTCATATTACCTCTTTCCGTTCCCCTAATAAGTCATATTACCTCTTTCCGTTCCCCTAATAAGTCATATTTCCTCTTTCCGTTCCCCTAATAGGTCATATTTCCGTTCCCCAATTTGTTCTTCAACGGTGTATTTAAACACAAAGTATCATCAGAACCCAGACGAGATCGTATCAACTTTATCGTCAATTTCAGTACAACAATACCTTTTCAGTTGCTCCTCGCTGAATTCCTTCAGTAGGTGTGTGGGTGAATAATAAGGGAAGTTCTCCAGTCCATTCATGGCTTTGTGCATCGTAGAGACATACTCCACAGCTCTCATCTGTTCATGCTCGTAGTGGTCCACGATGTTGTACACTCCACTTAAACCTGTACAGACAACAAAACACCATGTCAGAAACAAAAGTCACGGAGCTTTAATTTATCTTAATTTATTTATATATATTTCTTAATTTAATTTTCTACGTTATAGAATAATAGTGAAGACATCGAAAGTATTAAATAACACATATGGAATCATGTAGTAACCAAAAAAAGTGTTAAACAAATCCAAATATATTTTATATTTGAGATTCTTCTAAGTAGCCACCCCTTTGCCTTGATGACAGCTTTGAACACTCTTGGTATTCTCTCAACCAGCTTCATGAGGTATGTTAAAAGTTCATTTGTGGATTTTTTTTCTCCCCTTGATGCGTTTGAGCCAAACAATCTTGCTGTGACAAGGTGTCACGATGTGCGCCGAGTCGGGATCAAGTTCAGGGAGTGAGTGTTTTAATAAATAAACAACACAAAAACAGAAACCGTGGATGGATGGCGGCTTTCACGTCAAACTGAAAGGCCGAAACACAGCATTTAACCATGGAAAGAGGTCTGGGAATATGGCTGAATATAAACAGTGTAGTTACAAGCAAAATGCCGGTAAAAGGACAAGGTGGAGTCGCAATTCAACGGCTCAGACACGAGATGTATGTGGCAGGGCCTACAGGAAATCAAGGACTACAAAAAAGAAAACCAGCCATGTCACGGACACCGACGTCTTGCTTCCAGACAAACTAAACACCTTCTTTGCCCGCTTTCAGGATAATACAGTGCCACCGCCGCGGCTCGCTAACTAGGACTGCGTCCCCCCCCCCCTCTCCTTCTCCATGGCTGACGTGAGTAAGACATTTAAACGTGTTAACCCTCGTAAGGCTGCCGGCCCAGACAGCATCCCTAGCTGCTTCCTCGGATAATGCGCAAACCAGCTGGCTGGTGTGTTTACGGACATATTCAATCGCTCTCTATCCCAGTCTGTTGTCCCCACATTCTTCAAGATGGCCACCATTGTTCCTCTTCCCGAGAAAGCTAAGATAACTGAACTAAATGACTACCGCTCCATAGCACTCACTTCTGTCATCTTGAAGTGCTTTGAGAGACTAGTCAAGGATCATATCACCTCCACCTTACCGGCCACCCTAGTTTGCATACCGCCCCAACAGGTTCACAGACGACGCAATCGCCATCATACTGGACACTGCCCTGTTCCATCTGGACAAGAGGAATACCTATGTAAGAGTGCTGTTCATTGACTACAGCTCAGCATTCAACACCACAGAACCCTCCAAGCTCAACATCAAGCTGGAGGCCCTGGGTCTCAACCTCGCGATGTGAAATTGGGTCCTGGACTTTCTGACGGGCCGTCCTCAGGTGGTAAAGGTAGGAAACAACATCTCCACTTCGCTGACCCTCAACAATGGGGCCACACAAGGGTGTGTGCTCAGCCCCCTCCTGTACTCCCTGTTCACCCACGGCTGGGTGGCCATGTACGCCTCCAAACTCAATCATCAAGTTTGCAGACGACACAACAGTAGTGGGCTTGATTACCAAGGTGAAGCTGGTTGAGAGAAATGCCAAAAGTGTACAAAGCTGTCATCAAGGCAAAGGGTGGCTACTTTGAAGAATCTAAAATCTATTTTGATTTGTTTAACACATTTTTGTTTACTACAAGATTCCATATGTGTTATTTAATAGTTTTGATGTCTTCAATATTATTCTATAATGTAGAAAATAGTCAATATAAAGAAAAACCCTTGAATGAGTCGGTGTGTCCAAACTTTTGACTGGTACTGTGTGTGTATTAAATATATATATATATATATATATATATATAAAACAAACTTTATGCATTCAATTAGGTCAATTGTACATCCAATTAGGTCAATATTGTATGTTTATAAAGATCTATAAACATGTTATAGACATATATGCCATGTTATAAACATATAAGCTATGCAATAAAAATCTATAAACCACAAATTGACCTGTTACCACATATTGACCTGTTACCACATATTGACCTGTTACCACATATTGACCTGTATCTATAAACCACATATTGACCTGTTACCACATATTGACCTGTATCTATAAACCACATATTGACCTGTTACCACATATTGACCTGTATCTATAAACCACATATTGACCTGTAACTATAAACCACATATTGACCTGTAACGATAAACCACATATTGACCTGTTACCACATATTGACCTGTATCTATAAACCACATATTGACCTGTATCTATAAACCACATATTGACCTGTTACCACATATTGACCTGTATCTATAAACCACATATTGACCTGTTACCACATATTGACCTGTAACTATAAACCACATATTGACCTGTAACTATAAACCACATATTGACCTGTTACCACATATTGACCTGTATCTATAAACCACATATTGACCTGTTACCACATATTGACCTGTATCTATAAACCACATATTGACCTATAACTATAAACCACATATTGACCTGTATCTATAAACCACATATTGACCTGTATCTATAAACCACATATTGACCTGTATCTATAAACCACATATTGACCTTTATCTATAAACCACATATTGACCTGTATCTATAAACCACATATTGACCTGTATCTATAAACCACATATTGACCTGTAACCACATATTGACCTGTATCTATAAACCACATATAGACCTGTAACTATAAACCACATATTGACCTGTAACGATAAACCACATATTGACCTGTAACCACATATTGACCTGTATCTATAAACCACATATAGACCTGTAACTATAAACCACATATTGACCTGTAACAATAAACCACATATTGACCTGTATCTATAAACCACATATTGACCTGTAACTATAAACCACATATTGACCTGTAACGATAAACCACATATTGACCTGTAACTATAAACCACATATTGACCTGTAACTATAAACCACATATTGACCTGTAACTCTATACCACATATTGACCTGTAACTATAAACCACATATTGACCTGTAACTCTATACCACATATTGACCTGTAACTATAAACCACATATTGACCTGTTACCACATATTGACCTGTATCTATAAACCACATATTGACCTGTAACGATAAACCACATATTGACCTGTATCTATAAACCACATATTGACCTGTATCTATAAACCACATATTGACCTGTAACTATAAACCACATATTGACCTGTAACTATAAACCACATATAGACCTGTAACTATAAACCACATATTGACCTGTAACTATCAACCACGTATTGACCTGTAACGATAAACCACATATTGACCTGTAACTCTATAAACCACATATTGACCTGTAACTATAAACCACATATTGACCTGTAACCACATATTGACCTGTATCTATAAACCACATATAGACCTGTAACGATAAACCACATATTGACCTGTATCTATAAACCACATATTGACCTGTAACGATAAACCACATATTGACCTGTAACTATAAACCACATATTGACCTGTAACTATAAACCACATATTGACCTGTAACTATAAACCACATATTGACCTGTAACTATAAACCACATATTGACCTGTAACTATAAACCACATATTGACCTGTAACCACATATTGACCTGTAACTATAAACCACATATTGACCTGTATCTGTAAACCGCATATTGACCTGTATCTATAAACCACATATTGACCTGTAACTATAAACCACATATTGACCTGTAACTATAAACCACATATTGACCTGTAACTCCTCTGATTGCCATGGTGATCTCTGTCTGCTTCTTGGCTTCTATAAAGAGCTCGTCTCGTCCCTCGACCATGAACAGCACGGTTAGAGCTGCTAGGTGAGCCCCAGCGGAGTGGCCGATTAACACAATGTTATCCTGCACAGACAACATAGTGGATATCAATACCTGTTAACTGTTTATTACCCACTTTACAAATTAACAGTTTATGAACGACTAACACAATGTTATCCTGCACAGACAACAGGTAGGCACAGGGGGGTGAATATCAACTAATGTGTTATAACAGCTTATTACACCTTTATAAACTATATACAGTGGGGCAAAAAAGTATTTAGTCAGCCACCAATTGTGCAAGTTCTCCCACTTAAAAAGATGAGAGAGGCCTGTAATGTTCATCATAGGTACACTTCAATTATGACAGACAAAATGAGAAAAACAATCCAGAAAATCACATTGTAGGATTTTTTATGAATTTATTTGCAAATTATGGTGGAAAATAAGTATTTGGTCACCTACAAACAAGCAAGATTTCTGGCTCTCACAGACCTGTAACTTCTTCTTTAAGGCTCCTCTGTCCTCCACTTGTTACCTGCATTAATGGCGCCTGTTTGAACTTGTTATCAGTATAAAAGACACCTGTCCACAGCCTCAAACAGTCACACTCCAAACTCCACTATGGCCAAGACCAAAGAGCTGTCAAAGGACACCAGAAACAAAATTGTAGACCTGCACCAGGCTGGGAAGACTGAATCTGCAATAGGTAAGCAGCTTGGTTTGAAGAAATCAACTCTGGGAGCAATTATTAGGAAATGGAAGACATACAAGACCACTGATAATCTCCCTCAATCTGCGGCTCCACGCAAGATCTCACCCCGTGGGGTCAAAATGATCACAAGAACAGTGAGCAAAAATCCCAGAACCACACGGGGGGACCTAGTGAATGACCTGCAGAGAGCTGGGACCAAAGTAACAAAGCCTACCATCAGTAACACACTACGCCGCCAGGGACTCAAATCCTGCAGGGGCAGACGTGTCCCCCTGCTTAAGACAGTACATGTCCAGGCCCGTCTGAAGTTTGCTAGAGAGCATTTGGATGATCCAGAAGAAGATTGGGAGAATGTCATATGGTCAGATGAAACCAAAATATAACTTTTTGGTAAAAACTCAACTCGTCGTGTTTGGAGGACAAAGAATGCTGAGTTGCATCTAATTAACACCATACCTACAGTGAAGCATGGGGGTGGAAACCTCATGCTTTGGGGCTGTTTTTCTGTAAAGTGACCAGGATGACTGATCCGTGTAAAGGAAAGGATGAATGGGGCCATGTATCGTGAGATTTTGAGTGAAAACCTCCTTCCATCAGCAAGGGCATTGAAGATGAAACGTGGCTGGGTCTTTCAGCATGACAATGATCCCAAACACACCGCCCGGGCAACGAAGGAGTGGCTTCGTAAGAAGAATTTCAAGGTCCTGGAGTGGCCAAGCCAGTCTCCAGATCTCAACCCCATAGAAAATCTTTGGAGGGAGTTGAAAGTCCGTGTTGCCCAGCAACAGCCCCAAAACATCACTGCTCTAGAGGAGATCTGCATGGAGGAATGGGCCAAAATACCAGCAACAGTGTGTAAAAACCTTGTGAAGACTTACAGAAAGCGTTTGACCTCTGTCATTGCCATCAAAGGGTATATAACAAAGTATTGAGATAAACTTTTGTTATTGACCAAATACTTACTTTTCACCATAATTTGCAAATAAATTCATTAAAAATCCTACAATGTGATTTTCTGGATTTTTTTCCCTAATTTTGTCTGTCATAGTTGAAGTGTACCTAGGATGAAAATTACAGGCCTCTCTCATCTTTTTAAGTGGGAGAACTTGCACAATTGGTGGCTGACTAAATACTTTTTTTGCCCCACTGTATTAACTTACAGGTTAGTGTCTATTAACCTTAAAAAGGGTATTTTAACACTATACTGTCCTGTGAATAGACAACAGACACAGGAGGGTGTATATAAACATTGCATTTATGAATAATCTTCAGTTAAGGGCCTTATAAAAACGTAACATCCCATTGACGTCAATGCATTAAAGTGAAAATGCCGAATAAATAAGTTTGAATAGGCCTCTGTGATACACGCCAACGTGTTACACTGTAACTGTTAAACCTGAATTCATCTACTGTTTGCATCGCTTACTTTGTCAAAGTTGAACTTATGGCCGTTCTCCCTCGCCCAAACGAGACAGTCGGCGATATCTTGAACCATACACAAAACATTACCCTGGAAAGAAGATTAAAGTCAAATTCGATGTGTACGCTCGCTCACTGAATATGACAGCGACTGTGTCCTTTAAAAAAATGTTTGTTTCAGCTCTATTGTTATGGTCGTGGAGGGAGTCTTACCTTCGGGTAGGTGGAATAGTCCGGACAGATCACCGTTGCGCTGAGCTCCTTAGCCATCTGCATGGCCAGTAGACAGTATATGGACCTCTCCCCTGAACCCCAGCCTCCCCCGTATATAAACACTACCACGGGCACCGGTCCACTGCCTGGCTGGGCCACTGTGGGAGAATAGTACAAATCCAGACGGTTGCTACGACGCCCAAACGTGATGCCCTTAAGAAAGACGAGAGGAGGGAGAAGAAGAAGAAGCAGTGACGCTTTCACATTCAGTTATGATGAGGTATATAGCTCTTATTATCACCACAGCCAGCTCCTATTATCACCACAGTCAGCTCCTATTATCACCACAGTCAACTCCTATTATCACCACAGCCAGCTCCTATTATCACCACACTCAGCTCCTATTATCACCACAGTCAACTCCTATTATCACCACAGCCAGCTCCTATTATCACCACAGCCAGCTCCTATTATCACCACAGTCAGCTCCTATTATCACCACAGTCAGCTCCTATTATCACCACAGTCAGCTCCTATTATCACCACAGTCAGCTATGCTAAATCTGCATAATCAGAAAAGAAACAACTATAATCATCCTCTACCACTATTCCTAGAGAAAATATTTTTGGGACAGATCACCGGACAGATCAGCTCAGAATAAAAGATTTATAAACTCAGCAAAAAAAGAAACGTCCCTTTTTCAGAACCCTGTTTTTCAAAGATAAACACCTGCACAGGATCGGTACATCCAAACATCACACCTGCGGGACAGGTACAGGATGGCAACAACAACTGCCCGAGTTACACCAGGAACGCACAATCCCTCCATCAGTGCTCAGACTGTCCCGCAATAGGCTGAGAGAGGCTGGACTGAGGGCTTGTAGGCCTGTTGTAAGGCAGATCCTCACCAGACATCACCGACAACAACGTCACCTATGGGCACAAACCCACCATCGCTGGACCAGACAGAACTGGCAAAAAGTGCTCTTCACTGATGAGTTGCGGTTTTATCTCACCAGGGACGATGGTCAGATTCTCGCTTATCGTCGAAGGAATGAGCGTTACACCGAGGTCTGAACTCTGGAGCAGGATCGATTTGGAGGTGGAGGGTCCGTCATGGTCTGGGGCGGTGTGTCACAGCATCATCGCACTGAGCTTGTCATTGCAGGCAATCTCAACGCTGTGCGTTACAGGGAAGACATCCTCCTCCCTCATGTGGTACCCTTCCTGCAGGCTCATCCTGACATGACAATGCCACCAGCCATACTGCTCGTTCTGTGTGTGATTTCCTGCAAGACAGGAATGTCAGTGTTCTGCCATGGCCAGCAAAGAGCCCGGATCTCAATCACATTGAGCACGCCTGGGAACTGTTGGATCGGAGGGTGAGGGCTAGGGCCATTCCCCCCAGAAATGTCTGGGAACTTGCAGGTGCCTTGGTGGAAGAGTGGGGTAACATCTCCCAACAAGAACTGGCAAATCTGGTGCAGTCCATGAGGAGGAGATGCACTGCAGTACTTAATGCAGCTGGTGGCCACACCAGATACTGACTGTTACTTTTGATTTTGAACCCCCCCCCCCCCCCCCCCCTTTGTTCAGGGACACATTATTCAATTTCTGTTAGTCACATGTCTGTGGAACTTGTTCAGTTTATGTCTCAGTTGTTGAATCTTGTTATGTACATACAAATATTTACACATGCTAAGTTTGCTGAAAATAAACGCAGTTGACAGTGAGAGGACGTTTTTTTTTTTTGCTGATTTTGTGATACCAGTGAAACTTTTATTTTTACTTTTACCCCTTTTTCTCCCCAATTTCGTGGCATCCAATTAGTAGTTACACTCTTGTCCTATCGCTGCAACTCCCCTACGGACTCAGGGGAGGCAAGGGTCGAGAGCCATGCATCCTCCGAAACACGACCCTGCCAAGCCGTACTGCTTCTTGACACACTGCTCGCTCCCGGAAGCCAGCCGCACCAATGTGTGAAACACCGTCCAGCTGGTGCCCGTCCCGCCACAAGGAATCACGACCGGCCAAACCCTCCGCTAACCCGGACGACGCTGGGCCAAACCCTCCGCTAACCCGGACGACGCTGGGCCAAACCCTCCCCTAACCCGGACGACACTGGGCCAAACCCTCCGCTAACCCGGACGACGGTGGGCCAAACCCTCCCCTAACTCGGACGACACTGGGCCAAACCCTCCCCTAACCCGGACGACACTGGGCCAAACCCTCCCCTAACCCGGACGACGGTGGGACAAAGCCTCCGCTAACCCGGACGACGCTGGGACAAAGCCTCCGCTAACCCGGACGACGCTGGGACAAAGCCTCCGCTAACCCGGACGACGCTGGGACAAACCCTCCGCTAACCCGGACGACGCTGGGACAAACCCTCCGCTAACCCGGACGACGCTGGGACAAACCCTCCACTAACCCGGACGATGCTGGGCACCGCCTCATGGTCATGGGTCTGTAGTGACGCCTGCGCCATACGGGAGGACTAATACCAGTGACTCTAAAACATTAGTCGGACAAACTAACCTGGTTTTCTACATTGCCTTTTCATAATGCTTGTTGTTTTCTACATTACCTTTTCATAATGCTTGTTGTTTTCTACATTACCTTTTCATAATGCTTGTTGTTTTCTACATTACCTTTTCATAATGCTTGTGGTTTCTACATTACCTTTTCATAA
>NC_092152.1:3962409-4082409 GCF_045791955.1 Oncorhynchus clarkii lewisi | reverse complement strand
AGGCAGACTGGTAAACATGCACCTCAAGCTCTCCAGGACTGAGGTTGAAGACCCTTGGCTGCTCCAATAAGCTGAGGCAGACTGGTAAACATGCACCTCAAGCTCTCCAGGACTGAGGTTGAAGACCCCTGGCTGCTCCAATAAGCTGAGGCAGACTGGTAAACATGCACCTCAAGCTCTCCAGGACTGAAGTTGAAGACCCCTGGCTGCTCCAATAAGCTGAGGCAGACTGGTAAACATGCACCTCAAGCTCTCCAGGACTGAGGTTGAAGACCCCTGGCTGCTCCAATAAGCTGAGGCAGACTGGCAAACATGCACCTCAAGCTCTCCAGGACTGAGGTTGAAGACCCCTGGCTGCTCCAATAAGCTGAGGCAGACTGGCAAACATGCACCTCAAGCTCTCCAGGACTGAGGTTGAAGACCCCTGGCTGCTCCAATAAGCTGAGGCAGACTGGCAAACATGCACCTCAAGCTCTCCAGGACTGAGGTTGAAGACCCCTGGCTGCTCCAATAAGCTGAGGCAGACTGGTAAGTTTCCTGTTCAAACATTCTACCATGCAATTAGTTCAGACAGTGCAAAATTCCATGTTCCATTCCCCTTATGATAGGTTATCTGTAGGCTAGATCTGGGTCAAGGTGCCCTGGACCAGAGCTTGCCTATCTTCAGATTGTCATAGCAACTAAATACAAAGAAAGAAAAGGTCCACGCTGTGATGTATTTTTTGTTGCATTGACAACTTAAACATATTGTTCATTTTTGTAATACTTCCTACACATGGCTTTGGCAACCATGGCAACCATCAATTCAAGCCAATAAAGTTTATATGCTGAATACGGTATTTTAATGCAACATAATACCATAGTGCTGACCAGGTGCTGAGTACTGACACTGGACCAGGACTTACCATGTGCTGAGTGCCTAAGCTAGACCAGGCATTACCATGTGCTGAGTGCCTAAGCTAGACCAGGCATTACCATGTGCTGAGTGCCTAAGCTAGACCAGGCATTACCATGTGCTGAGTGCCTAAGCTAGACCAGGCATTACCATGTAATGAGTGCTGAAGCTAGACCAGGCATTACCATGTGCTGAGTACTGAAGCTAGACCAGGCATTACCATGTGCTGAGTGCTGAAGCTAGACCAGGCATTACCATGTGCTGAGTACTGAAGCTAGACCAGGCATTACCATGTGCTGAGTGCTGAAGCTAGACCAGGCATTACCATGTGCTGAGTGCTGAAGCTAGACCAGGCATTACCATGTGCTGAGTGCCTAAACTAGACCAGGCATTACCATGTGCTGAGTGCTGAAGCTAGACCAGGCATTACCATGTGCTGAGTGCCTAAGCTAGACCAGGCATTACCATGTGCTGAGTGCCTAAGCTAGACCAGGCATTACCATGTGCTGAGTGCCTAAGCTAGACCAGGCATTACCATGTGCTGAGTGCCTAAGCTAGACCAGGCATTACCATGTGCTGAGTGCCTAAGCTAGACCAGGCATTA
The DNA here is from genome assembly GCF_045791955.1 of Oncorhynchus clarkii lewisi. Classification (NCBI taxonomy): domain Eukaryota; kingdom Metazoa; phylum Chordata; class Actinopteri; order Salmoniformes; family Salmonidae; genus Oncorhynchus; species Oncorhynchus clarkii. The sequence continues at coordinate 4,080,910 of NC_092152.1, read as the reverse complement.
CCATGTGCTGAGTGCCTAAGCTAGACCAGGCATTACCATGTGCTGAGTGCTGAAGCTAGACCAGGCATTACCATGTGCTGAGTGCTGAAGCTAGACCAGGCATTATCATGTGCTGAGTACTGAAGCTAGACCAGGCATTACCATGTGCTGAGTACTGAAGCTAGACCAGGCATTACCATGTGCTGAGTACTGAAGCTAGACCAGGCATTACCATGTGCTGAGTACTGAAGCTAGACCAGGCATTACCATGTAATGAGTACTGAAGCTAGACCAGGCATTACCATGTGCTGCGTACTGAAGCTAGACCAGGCATTACCATGTAATGAGTACTGAAGCTAGACCAGGCATTACCATGTGCTGAGTACTGAAGCTAGACCAGGCATTCTAGCAAAATGCCTGCACACTGTACATCGATTTTTCTATTGTGACTGTATGTTTGTTTATCCCATGTGTAACTCTGTGTTGTTGTTTTTGTCGAACTGCTTTGCTTTATCTTGGCCAGGTCGCAGTTGTAAATGAGAACTTGTTCTCAACTGGCCTACCTGGTTAAATAAAGGTGTTCTCAACTAGCCTACCTGGTTAAATAAAGGTGTTCTCAACTAGCCTACCTGGTTAAATAAAGGTGTTCTCAACTAGCCTACCTGGTTAAATAAAGGTGTTCTCAACTAGCCTACCTGGTTAAATAAAGGTGAAATAAAATAAAAAAATTAAATAGCGCACAGAATTAAAAAGGTATTGTCTGATATTATTCATCCAAATCAGACAAGTGTTTTACATGGACGATACATTGGAGATAATATAAGACAACTACTGGAAACAATGGAACACTATGAAAAATCTGGGAAACCAGGCCTGGTTTTCATAGCATACTTTGAAAAGGCTTTTGTAAAGTACGACCAGAATATATATATAAATATTTATATATTTATATATAAATAATATATAATATAAATAATATATATATATAAATGCCTGGAATATTTCAATTTTGGAGAATCTCTTATAAAATTGGTTGTAGTTATGTATAGTAACCCTTTGTGTAAAATAGTAAATAAAGGCTACTTTTCCGAAAGTATTAAACTGTCAAGAGGCGTAAAACAAGGTTGTCCACTATCGGCATATCTATTTATTATGGCCATCGAAATGTTATCTATTAAAATCAGATCCAACAATAATATCAAGGGGTTAGAAATCCACGTCTTAAAAACAAAGGTGTCATTGTGCATTGATTGATTCATGTTTTATAAACTAGTAATAATAATAATAATATTAAATAAATAATAAAAAATAACAATAGTAATAATAATAATAATAGTAATAATAATAATAGTAATAATAATAATAAATAATAAAAATAACAATAGTAATAACAATAATAATAATAATAATAAAAAATAAAATAAATAATAATAATAATAATATTAATAATAATAATAATAATGATAATAACAATAATAATATTAATAATGACAATAACCATAATAATATTAATAATGATAGTAATAATACTACTAATAATATTAATAATAATAACAATAATAATAATAATAATAAAAATAACAATAATAATATTAATAATAATAATAATAACAATAATAATATTAATAATGATAGTAATAATACTACTAATAATATTAATAATAATATTAATAATAATAATAATAATAATGATAATAACAATAATAATATTAATAATGATAGTAATAATACTACTAATAATATTAATAATAATAACAATAATAATAATAATAATAATAATAACAATAATAATATTAATAATAATAATAACAATAATAATAATATTAATAATAATAATAATAACAATAATAATAATCTAGACACTTTTTCTAAAGTCATATCCCAGTTTACCCTGATTAACTCTTTAGTCAGATCCCAGTTTACACTGATTAACTCTTTAGTCAGATCCCAGTTTACCCTGATTAACTCTTTAGTCATATCCCAGTTTACCCTGATTAACTCTTTAGTCAGATCCCAGTTTACCCTGATTAACTCTTTAGTCAGATCCCAGTTTACCCTGATTAACTCTTTAGTCATATCCCATTTTACCCTGATTAACTCTTTAGTCAGATCCCAGTTTACCCTGATTAACTCTTTAGTCATATCCCAGTTTACCTATTGTCTTATGGTCTTGCCTACACCTAGCGACCTGTTTTTAAAAAAATTATATGAGCAAATAATATTCCATTTTATTGTGAACGACAAGACAGACTAAATTAAAGGGGCGTATTTATATAATGAATATGAATCCAGAGGGCAGAAATTATTAAATATTAAAGCATTAGACCTCTCACTAAATTAATCAGTCACACAAAAGTTATACTTAAATCCGAACTGGTTCTCTAGCAGATTCGTAAAAATGTCTCATTCCATGTTCAAGAACGGCTTTTTCCCCTTTATTCACATTACAACCTCTCACTTTTGGTTATTTGAAAATGAAATAATCTCTAAAATATCGCTGGAGAGGGTAGTGTGTACGGCCCAGTATATACAGTGCCTTGCGAAAGTATTCGGCTCCCTTGAACTTTGCGAGCTTTTGCCACATTTCAGGCTTCAAACATAAAGATATAAAACTGTATTTTTTTGTGAAGAATCAATAACAAGTGGGACACAATCATGAAGTGGAACAACATTTATTGGATATTTCAAACTTTTTTAACAAATCAAAAACGGAAAAATTGGGCGTGCAAAATTATTCAGCCCCCTTAAGTTAATACTTTGTAGCGCCACCTTTTGCTGCGATTACAGCTGTAAGTCGCTTGGGGTATGTCTCTATCAGTTTTGCACATCGAGAGACTGACATTTTTTCCCATTCCTCCTTGCAAAACAGCTCGAGCTCAGTGAGGTTGGATGGAGAGCATTTGTGAACAGCAGTTTTCAGTTCTTTCCACAGATTCTCGATTGGATTCAGGTCTGGACTTTGACTTGGCCATTCTAACACCTGGATATGTTTATTTTTGAACCATTCCATTGTAGATTTTGCTTTATGTTTTGGATCATTGTCTTGTTGGAAGACAAATCTCCGTCCCAGTCTCAGGTCTTTTGCAGACTCCATCAGGTTTTCTTCCAGAATGGTCCTGTATTTGGCTCCATCCATCTTCCCATCAATTTTAACCATCTTCCCTGTCCCTGCTGAAGAAAAGCAGGCCCAAACCATGATGCTGCCACCACCATGTTTGACAGTGGGGATGGTGTGTTCAGCTGTGTTGCTTTTACGCCAAACATAACATTTTGCATTGTTGCCAAAAAGTTCAATTTTGGTTTAATCTGACCAGAGCACCTTCTTCCACATGTTTGGTGTGTCTCCCAGGTGGCTTGTGGCAAACTTTAAACGACACTTTTTATGGATATCTTTAAGAAATGGCTTTCTTGCCACTCTTCCATAAAGGCCAGATTTGTGCAATATACGACTGATTGTTGTCCTATGGACAGAGTCTCCCACCTCAGCTGTAGATCTCTGCAGTTCATCCAGAGTTATCATGGGCCTCTTGGCTGCATCTCTGATCAGTCTTCTCCTTGTATGAGCTGAAAGTTTAGAGGGACGGCCAGGTCTTGGTAGATTTGCAGTAGTCTGATACTCCTTCCATTTCAATATTATTGCTTGCACAGTGCTCCTTGGGATGTTTAAAGCTTGGGAAATATTTTTGTATCCAAATCCGGCTTTAAACTTCTTCACAACAGTATCTCGGACCTGCCTGGTGTGTTCCTTGTTCTTCATGATGCTCTCTGCGCTTTTAACGGACCTCTGAGACTATCACAGTGCAGGTGCATTTATACGGAGACTTGATTATACACAGGTGGATTGTATTTATCATCATTAGTCATTTAGGTCAACATTGGATCATTCAGAGATCCTCACTTAACTTCTGGAGAGAGTTTGCTGCACTGAAAGTAAAGGGGCTGAATAATTTTGCACGCCCAATTTTTCAGTTTTTGATTTGTTAAAAAAGTTTGAAATATCCAATAAATGTCGTTCCACTTCATGATTGTGTCCCACTTGTTGTTGATTCTTCACAAAAAAATACAGTTTTATATCTTCATGTTTGAAGCCTGAAATGTGGCAAAAGGTCGCAAAGTTCAAGGGGGCCGAATACTTTCGCAAGGCACTGTATCACTGGGGCCAAGCTTCCTTCCTTCCACAACCTATATACTAGACGGTGTCAGAGGAAGGCCCAAAAAATTGACCAAGACTCCAATCATCCACTTTTCTCTCTTATACCACACAACAAGCGGTACCGGAGCGCCAAATCTAGGTCCAAAAGGCTGCTTGACAGCTTCTACCCCCCCTTTGTTTTTACACTGCTGCTACTCGCTGTTTATTATCTATGCATAGTCACTTTACTCCTACCTACATGTACAAATGACCTCGACTGACCTGTACCCCCGCACATTAACTCGGTACCGGTACCCCCTGTATATACAGTTCAAGTCAGAATTTACATACACCTTAGCCAAATACATTTAAACTCAGTTTTTCACAATTCCTGACATTTAATCCTGGTTAAAATTCCCTGCACTTTATTTTAAGAATGTGAAATGTCAGAATAATAGGAGAGAGAATTATTTATTTCAGCTTTTATTTCTTTCATTACATCCCCAGTGGGTCAGAAGTTTGCATACACTCAATTCGTATTTGGTAGCATTGCCTTTAAATTGTTTAACTTGGGTCAAATGTTTCGGGTAACCTTCCACAAGCTTCCCACAATACGTTGGGTGAATTTTGGCCCATTCCTCCTGACAGAGCTGGTGTAACTGAGTCAGGTTTGTAGGCCTCCTTGCTCGCACACACTTTTTCAGGTCTGCCCACAAATTTTCTATGGGATTGAGGTCAGGGCTTTGTGATGGCCACTCCAATACCTTGACTTTGTTGTCCTTAAGCCATTTTGCCACAACTTTGGAAGTTTGCTTGGGGTCATTGTCCATTTGGAAGACCCATTTGCGACTGCTTTAACTTCCTGACTGATGTCTTGAGATGTTGCTTCAATATATCCACACAGTTTTCCTACCTCATGATGCCATCTATTTTATATACCAGTCCCTACTGCAGCAAAGCACCCCCACAACATGATGCTGCCACCCCCATGCTTCACGGTTGGGATGGTGTTCATCGGCTTGCAAGCCTCCCCCTTTTTCCTCCAAACATGACGATGGTCATTATGGCCAAAAAGTTACATTTTTGTTTCATCAGACCAGAGGATATTTCTCCAAAAAGTACGATCTTTGTCCCCATGTGCAGTTGCAAAGCGTAGTCTGGCTTTTTTATGGCGGTTTTGGAGCAGTGGCTTCTTCCTTGCTGAGTGGCCTTTCAGGTTATGTCGATATAGGACTTGTTTTACTGTGGATATAGATACTTTTGTACCTGTTTCCTCAAGCATCTTCACAAGGTCCTTTGCTGTTCTTCTGGGATTGAATTGCACTTTTCGCACCAAAGTACGTTCATCTCTAGGAGACAGAATGCGTCTCCTTCCTGAGCGGTATGACAGCTGCGTGGTTTCATGGTGTTTATACTTGCGTACTATTGTTTGTACAGATGAACGTGGTACCTTCAGGCATTTGGAAATTGCTCTCAAGGATGAACCAGACTTGTGGAGGTCTACAATTTCTTTTCTGAGGACTTGGCTGATTTATTTTGATTTCCCCATGATGTCAAGCAAAGAGGCACTGAGTTTGAAGGTAGTTCTTGAAATACACCCACAGGTACACCTCCAATTGACTCAAATGATGTCAATTAGCCTATCAGAAGCTTCTAAAGCCATGGCATCATTTTCTGGAATTTTCCAAGCTGTTTAAAGGCACAGTCAATTTAGTGTATGTTAACTTCTGACCCACTGGAATTGTGATACAGTGAATTATAAGTGAAATAATCTGGCTGTAAACAATTGTTGGAAACATTACTTGTGTCATGCACAAAGTAGATGTCCTAACCGACTTGCCAAAACTATAGTTTGTTAACAAGAAATTTGTGGAGTGCTTGAAAAATGAGTTTTAATGACTCCAACCTAACACGGAACCCAAACCGGCTGCGCGCCTGCGCCATCGTGTATACATTTATTTTCACCCCCCCACACCAAACGCAATCACCGCACGCAGGTTAAAATATCAAAACAAACCGAACCAATGACAATTTGGGGACAGGTCGAAAAGCATGGTTAAGGGCTTGTAAGTAAGCATTTCACAGTCAGGTCTACCTACACCTGTTGTATTCGGGGTGTGTTGTGACACGAAGTTTGATTTGATTTGAAAATAGATGGGAGGAGGGGTTGAGGGTAGCTGAAGGATGGGACTGGATGGTGTTCAGAGATAGATGGGAGGAGGGGTTGAGGGTAGCTGAAGGATGGGACTGGGTGGTGTTCAGAGATAGATGGGAGGGGGGGTTGAGGGTAGCTGAAGGATGGGACTGGATGGTGTTCAGAGATAGATGGGAGGGGGGGTTGAGGGTAGCTGAAGGATGGGACTGGAAGGTCTTCAAAGATAGATGGGAGGGGGGGTTGAGGGTAGCTGAAGGATGGGAGTAAAAACAAACAAAATATAACTAATGTAAAACGTATATTGTGTCCGTAAAACGTATATTGTGTCCGTAAAACGTATATTGTAAACTGGAAGTAGAAAGCTAAGTGTTGTTGTTCATTAGTTTACTCCAATTAGGAAAGGGCCGGTAGGGTTTGTGGAAAATAATGAAGGAAAATATATTTTAAAAAGATGTGTGTGATACATACATATATATATATATATATATATATATATAGAAATATGTATTTTACATGTATATGTGTGTACGTATGTATGAATGTGTCATGTTTTGAAAAATATATGGAGGATTGGAAATGATGCAGACAATTACTGTGATGGAAGCTACAATCTATCTACAATTTTAAAGATGATCTACAGGAGATGTAAAACATACAGAAGCACCTGTTATATCGGATTTTTTTGCATCTTTAGAAACGACTTACCGTTTAGACGGGGTAGGCTACAATGTTTCTTCGTAAACCTATTCCTGCAGGAATTAAAGGTTTGGTGGTTGTATGTAAAATGTTCAAAGATAAGAAAATATTTTCGGTCTAAATCCCGAATGAAATGTCAGCTATAAAAACATCCAGGCTCCGGAAAATGGTCCCATATATGTCGCAATTAAAGTCGTATTCCTATACTTGCTATGTCGTGATCTTAAGTATTATCTTGTCGTTCCAGGTTTTGGAAAGGTACGTCTTGTTCTAACATAAAAAAAATGCCGATTTTACAACAACAGGATGGCGGTATTGAGATATCCGAGGCTGCCCTAAAGTAGGAACATCGAACAAGGTCTACTGTACACCACATTCTTCTTTTCCATTGGTTTATTTCTTAGAAGGCGGGACTACTGGTTACTGTGCATTGATGTTTGATTGGCTATGTGAGTTATCATTCTGCACACTGTTTTCTTTTTTCTTAAAAAAATATATATATATATTTATAGGTCAATATTCTCATCTACAATACATCATCGATTTATGAATATTTGGATAGGTCTTGAATAATTATAAAAAGTATGAAGAATATGAATATAATATGTTTACAGAACAGCTGATATTCAGCCAATGAAAACAAGCAGAATATACGTTTTTTGGGGGATGGACATTGGGACTGGACATTGGGACTGGACTGGACTCAAGTGTTATTGTTATGTGCACAAGTACAGTGAACTGCCTTTCTTGCATGCTCTCGTAACGGATGTGAAACGGCTAGCTTAGTTAGCGTGGCGCGCTAAATAGTATTTCAATCGGTGACGTCACTTGCTCTGAGACCTTGAAGTAATGGTTCCCCCTTTGCTCTGCAAAGGCCGCGGCTTTTGTGGAGCGATGGGTAACGATGCTTCGAGGGTGACTGGTTCGCGCCCGGCGAGGGGACGGTCTAAAGTTATACTGTTACTTACACTCGTTCTAACAATGCAGCATTCAATATCAGTAGTAGCTAGTATGCAAAAAAGTAACGTGGAACAAAAACACACGAGAAATAAGAAGAACACGAGACAAACATTAAACTGCATTATTGTGAGCTGTTTGACTTTCAAGCCTTTACCAAGGCCCCCTGTGATTCCCCCAGGGAAAACCCGTGTGGCGAGGCTCGGTGGAAGAGAGATGTGCTAGGAGTCTCCCTCCAGCCCTATAGCAGGCCCTAAATTATAGCTTAGTGCACTAACTCTGCCATGACTCCAAGGACAAAGCCTATGGGGAAATGAATGGAGTTTTTGTAGGGTTTTTGAGTTCAATGCTGAAACAAGGTCTGGGGTAAACACAGGTTTAGGATATCTTAAACATTTTGTTATTTTGAGATACTCTTCAGCTAATTTAACGTTTTGTGAATTTTGAAGCATTTATGTAATTAAAAAAAAAACATAAACACTTTTTTTATTTTTTTATTTTTTATTTCACCTTTATTTAACCAGGTAGGCTAGTTGAGAACACCTTTATTTAACCAGGTAGGCTAGTTGAGAACACCTTTATTTAACCAGGTAGGCTAGTTGAGAACACCTTTATTTAACCAGGTAGGCTAGTTGAGAACAAGTTCTCATTTACAACTGCGACCTGGCCAAGATAAAGTATAGCAGTGTGAACAGACAACACAGAGTTACACATGGAGTAAACAATTAACAAGTCAATAACACAGTAGAAAAAAAAGAGAGTCTATATACATTGTGTGCAAAAGGCATGAGGAGGTAGGCGAATAATTACAATTTTGCAGATTAACACTGGAGTGCTAAATGATCAGATGGCCATGTACAGGTAGAGAGAGCAGAAAAGTAAATAAATATAAACAGTACGGGGATGAGGTAGGTACATTGGGTGGGTTATTTACCGATAGACAATGTACAGCTGCAGCGATCGGTTAGCTGCTCAGATAGCAGATGTTTGAAGTTGGTGAGGGAGATAAAAGTCTCCAACTTCAGCGATTTTTGCAATTCGTTCGGTCTCATAATTCATAAAGGTCATGTTAACTGACTGAAGTTATCTGATATTTTCTCCATTCATTTCCCCCATAAGGATGGCTGAACGAACCAGAGATAACTAATTTCTGGGTTTTAGGACTACAAGCTGGCGAGCTCTGTAGATGCCGCGTTTAATAAGTACAAGTCGGAACTAGGAAACTGGGATATTTTCGACTTGGTAAACGGTTGTAGTTAATCACATGTCTCGTTCAACGAATTAGCGAGTTTCCTAATCCGACTAGTATGTGAACGCTGTACGGGTACCACAGTATGCCCCATAATACCCATAAAACCTAGCGGTCAAATACGGAAATGGTTCCAATTGTTTTTCTACCATTCATTTTTCCCATAGGGGATTTAAGAAACACTTCATATAGGCTGTGTTTCTTATAGGCTTACCCTGGCGTGACGTTTTGATGATCGTGTAAATTTCTCTCGGACAAGGTGACTTTTGTCAATTCCCCGCTCAAAACAATTTTTTTAAATGAAATGCTAATTAGCTGCTAATGTGGCTATCATGTAGAACTACAAATGCCTCAAGCTTCATAACGCTCACCAGGGTCATGATGATCTGTGACTGCCGAATCGAGGTGGAGGTAAGAATCTTTGCATTAACTACTTAATGTTCGCTACATTTAGTAATTAGTAAATTGGCAAAATTGGTACATTTGTTTAAATTTACACTTCTGGTGCCTCCTGAGTGGCGCAGGGGTCTAAGGCACTGCATTGCAGTGCTAGCTGTGCCACTAGAGATTCTGGGTTCAAGCCAAGGCTCTGTCGCAGCCGGCCGCGACCGGGAGGCCCATGGGGCAGCGCACAATTGGCCCAGCGTCGTCCGGGTTAGGGAGGGTTTGGCCGGCAGGGATGTCCTTGTCTCATCGCGCACTAGCGACTCCTGTGGCGGGCCGGGCGCAATGCATGCTGACACTGTAGCCAGGTGTACAGTGTTTCCTCCGATACATTGATGCTTCCGGGTTGGATGTGCTTTGTGTCAAGAAGCAGTGCGGCTTGGCTTGGTTGGGTTGTGTATCGGAGGACGCATGGCTCTCGACCTTCGCCTCTCCCGAGTCCGTACGCGAGTTGCAGCGATGAGACAAAACTATAACTACTACCAATTGGATACCATGAAAAAAATTATATACAATTCTGTGAACTATCTTGGCCAATTTTACACAATCCCTGTTATCTAGCTAACTAACTCATGGTTAGCTAGTTAGCAGCATTAGCATTAGCATGGCTAGACGCCGTCTGGTCATTTAAATGCATGAGAAATTCATAAAAACGAGTTTAGCTTTCATAAACCAACAGTCTAGCTAGCTAACTTAACTTGCTAGCTAACTTAACTAGCTAGCTAACTTAACTAGCTTGCTAACTTAACTAGCTTTCTAACTTAACTAGCTAGCTAACGTATATGGTGAAGCTAGGCGTTCTTGATAATATTTGTGTCTGAAGAGTGGGTGGTGTACTGTTTCAATGTGCTTGGTGTTGTGGTCACGACAGTCAGAGATATATAGTTAAGCAAACTTTACTAGGTTGTCAACCAGCACATTAATAAACTAAGTAATAACAGGGTTTCCGTTTCCTGTGTAACATCAATATCGCTACATCTACTACTTGACTTGTAGCTATCTGTATTATTTTTTATATTTAACAGTTAGCTAGCTAGACTGTTGCAAGCCAGTTTAAGAACAAATTCTTACTTACAATGAAGGCCTAGGAAAAGTGGGTTAACTGCCTAGAACGACAGATTTTTACATTGTAAGTTCGGGGATTCGATCTAGCAACCTTTCAGTTACTGGTCCAACGATCTAACCACTAAGGCTACCTGGATTTTTGAGATGCTTTAGAGATGGACTGATTAGCATCTCTTGAGTCAGCAGTATGCTTACTCTACTGCAGGAAGACATCGATCTGTTTGCCGTTACCCTCTGGACAACAGATCATTAGTATAGCTACTATAATGACAAAGTGAAAACATATATTTTTAGAAATTTTAGCAAAGTTATTGAAAATAAAATACATAAATGTTTGATTTTCATAAATATTCACACCCCTGAGTCAATACATGTTAGAAACAACTTTGGCAGCAATTAGAGCTGTAAGTCATTCTGGGTAAATCTGTAAGAAATTTGCACACCTTGATTGTACAATATTAGAAACGCTGTGTTTTGTGTAACTTAACTAGCTAACTAACTTAACTAGCTTGCTAACTTAACTAGCTTGCTAACTTTACTAGCTAACTAACTTAACTAGCTTGCTAACTTAACTAGCTTGCTAACTTAACTAGCTTGCTGACTTAACTAGCTTGCTAACTTAACTAGCTTGCTAACTTAACTAGCTTGCTAACTTAACTAGCTTGCTGACTTAACTAGCTTGCTAACTTAACTAGCTAACTAACTTAACTAGCTTGCTAACTTAACTAGCTTGCTAACTTAACTAGCTTGCTAACTTAACTAGCTAACTAACTTAACTAGCTTGCTAACTAAACTAGCTTGCTAACTTAACTAGCTAACTAACTTAACTAGCTTGCTAACTTAACTAGCTTGCTAACTTAACTAGGGTCACCCTGGAGTGACATTTCGATAACCATCCATCTCTGACAACTTTTATCAATACATTTGGATATATTTACACTCAGATTCGAAAAAAATGCCAATTAGCATCAGTGTAGACATCATGCAAAACTACAAATCCCTGCCAGCTACTACACCTCATCTCTAGCTGACACCTTTGCTAACAGGTATTGTATCAATTTAAAACTTGCAATAGACAGTTCGCAGAATTGTCCATTTAAAGAAATGTTGCCATTTTATTCATTACTACATTATTACATTACATTTAGCTAACATTATAACTTTAGTCCGTCCCCTCGCCGACACCCGGGCTCGAACCAGGGACCCTCTGCACACAACAACAACTGACAACCACGAAGCATCGTTACCCATCGCTCCACAAAAAAACGCAGCCCTTGCAGAGCAAAGGGGGAACCACTACTTCAAGGTCTCAGAGCGAGTGAAGTCACCGATTGAAACACTATTAGCGCGCACCACCGCTGACTAGCTAGCCATTTCACATCCGTTACAATTACATAGATAATCCAGAGCACAGGCAGCTGGTGGAACTTTAATTGGGGAGGATGGGTTTTATAGTAATGGTTGGAAAGAATAAATGGAATGGTTTGACTGTTTGATTCCATTCACTCCATTCCAGCCATTATTGTGAGCGGTCCTGCCCTCAGCAGCCCCCTGTGACCCAGAGATTAGTTTTTACCTTTGCCTCGATTTGGCAGTATCTTCCAGATCACCATGGCATTTGTAGTTCTTTATGATAGCCACATTAGCAGCTAATTAGCATACAAATACAGGAAAATATATTGATAAAAGTCTCCTTGTCTTAGAGAGATTTACACGGTTTACATCACACCAGGGTGAGCCTACACAAAACACAGCCATTATTGTATGAGTTTCTAAAGTCCCCTACAGGGGGAATAAACAATGGTGGAAAAACGATTGGAGCATTTCCCTGTTTGACCGCTAGATTATATATATTATATTATTGTACATTTAGTTATATATACAGTGCCTTGCGAAAGTTTTCGGCCCCCTTGAACTTTGCGACCTTTTGCCACATTTCAGGCTTCAAACATAAAGTTATAAAACTTTATTTTTTAGTGAAGAATCAACAACAAGTGGGACACAATCATGAAGTGGAACGACATTTATTGGATATTTCAAACTTTTTTAACAAATCAAAAACTGAAAAATTGGAATTGCAAAATTATTCAGCCCCTTTACTTTCAGTGCAGCAAACTCTCTCCAGAAGTTCAGTGAGGATCTCTGAATGATCCAATGTTGACCTAAATGACTAATGATGATAAATACAATCCACCTGTGTGTAATCAAGTCTCCGTATAAATGCACCTGCACTGTGATAGTCTCAGAGGTCCGTTAAAAGCGCAGAGAGCATTATGAAGAACAAGGAACACACCAGGCAGGTCCGAGATACTGTTGTGAAGAAGTTTAAAGCCGGATTTGGATACAAAAAGATTTCCCAAGCTTTAAACATCCCAAGGAGCACTGTGCAAGCGATAATATTGAAATGGAAAGAGTATCAGACCACTGCAAATCTACCAAGACCTGGCCGTCCCTCTAAACTTTCAGCTCATACAAGGAGAAGACTGATCAGAGATGCAGCCAAGAGGCCCATGATCACTCTGGATGAACTGCAGAGATCTACAGCTGAGGTGGGAGACTCTGTCCATAGGACAACAATGAGTGGTATATTGCACAAATCTGGCCTTTATGGAAGAGTGGCAAGAAGAAAGCCATTTCTTAAAGATATCCATAAAAAGTGTTGTTTAAAGTTTGCCACAAGCCACCTGGGAGACACACCAAACATGTGGAAGAAGGTGCTCTGGTCAGATGAAACCAAAATTGAACTTTTTGGCAACAATGCAAAACGTTATGTTTGGCGTAAAAGCAACACCGCTCATCACCCTGAACACACCATACCCACTGTCAAACATGGTGGTGGCAGCATCATGGTTTGGGCCTGCTTTTCTTCAGCAGGGACAGGGAAGATGGTTAAAATTGATGGGAAGATGGATGGAGCCAAATACAGGACCATTCTGGAAGAAAACCTGATGGAGTCTGCAAAAGACCTGAGACTGGGACGGAGATTTGTCTTCCAACAAGACAATGATCCAAAACATAAAGCAAAATCTACAATGGAATGGTTCAAAAATAAACATATCCAGGTGTTAGAATGGCCAAGTCAAAGTCCAGACCTGAATCCAATCGAGAATCTGTGGAAAGAACTGAAAACTGCTGTTCACAAATGCTCTCCATCCAACCTCACTGAGCTCGAGCTGTTTTGCAAGGAGGAATGGGAAAAATTGTCAGTCTCTCGATGTGCAAAACTGATAGAGACAAACCCCAAGCGACTTACAGCTGTAATCGCAGCAAAAGGTGGCGCTTCAAAGTATTAACTTAAGGGGGCTGAATAATTTTGCACGCCCAATTTTTCAGTTTTTGATATGTTAAAAAAGTTTGAAATATCCAATAAATGTCGTTCCACTTCATGATTGTGTCCCACTTGTTGTTGATTCTTCACAAAAAAATACAGTTTTATATATTTATGTTTGAAGCCTGAAATGTGGCAAAAGGTCGCAAAGTTCAAGGGGGCCGAATACTTTCGCAAGGCACTGTATATATATATATATTATATTATTGTACATTTAGTTTATATATATAGATTATACCAAGGACATTTAGTTATATATATATATATATATATATATATTATATTATTGTACATTTAGTTATATATATATATATATATTATATTATTGTACATTTAGTTATATATATATATTATATTATTGTACATTTAGTTATATATATATATATATATTATATTATTGTACATTTAGTTATATATATATATATATCTATATATATATTATATTATTGTACATTTAGTTATATAAATATATATTATATTATTGTACATTTAGTTATATATATATTATACCAAGGACATTTAGTTATATATATATATTATATTATTGTACATTTAGTTATATATATATATATATATATATATATTATACCAAGTACATTTAGTTCCGTGTTTGGAGAAAGTTGTTTTCTGTGCCATGTTTCTCTTTATGGCTGTGTTTACAAATCAGTAATCATAATGTCGTTGACAGTACTGTAAGGAACCGGCAAAAAGCGAATTTCCTGCTAACATTAACCATTTTATATGTCACAATGCTATTTCATGTTATCTCAAAATTGTCCAGCAGATGGCAGTACTATTACCTGGCTATGTGATTTAGTGAGCCACGTCCAACCCTGTTAGCTAGTTCGCAATAAACAACGAGCAATGAATATGAAAGCCCGTGCTTGTTGTTCCCTCATTCATACACTGTACAACAATATAAAAACAGCATGTAAAGCGTTGGTCCCGTGTTTCATGAGCTGAAATAAAAGATCCCAGAAATGTTCCACACACACACAAAAAAACACAAAAATTTTGTGCACACGTTTGTTTACATCCCTGTTAGTGAGCATTTCTCCTTTGCCAATTGACAGGTGCGGCATATCAAGCATCTGAGTAAACGGCATAATCGTTACACAGGTGCACCTTGTGCTAGGGGACAATAAAAGGCCACTCTAAAATGTGTAGTTTTGTCACACAACACAATGACACATATGTCTCAAGTTTGGAGGGAGCATGGAATTGGCATGCTGACGGCAGGTATGTCCAACCAGAGCTGTTGCCAGAGAATTTGATGCTCATTTCTCTACTATAAACCGACTCCAACGTCATTTTAGAGAATTTGGCAGTGTCCAACCAGCTTCACAACCGCAGACCAGGCTGCCTGCCTCCCACTCTAACCACTAGGCTACCTGCCTCTAACCACTAGGCTACCTGCCTCTAACCACTAGGCTACCTGCCTCTAACCACTAGGCTACCTGCCTCCCCCTCTAACCACCAAGCTACCTGCCTCTAACCACTAGGCTACCTGCCTCTAACCACTAGGCTACCTGCCTCTAACCACTAGGCTACCTGCCGCCCCCTCTAACCACTAGGCTGCCTGCCTCCCCCTCTAACCACTAGGCTACCTGCCTCTAACCACTAGGCTACCTGCCTCTAACCACTAGGCTACCTGCCTCTAACCACTAGGCTACCTGCCTCTAACCACTAGGCTACTTGCCTCTAACCACTAGGCTACCTGCCGCCCCCTCTAACCACTAGGCTACCTGCCTCTAACCACTTTGCTACCTGCCTCTAACCACTAGGCTGCCTGCATCTAACCACTAGGCTGCCTGCCTCTAACCACTAGGCTACCTGCCTCTAACCACTAGGCTACCTGCCTCTAACCACTAGGCTGCCTGCCTCTAACGACTAGGCTGCCTGCCTCCAACCACTAGGCTACCTGCCTCTAACCTCTAGGCTACCTGCCTCCCCCCTCTAAACACTAGGCTACCTGCTTCCCCCTCTAACCACCAAGATACCTGCCTCCCCCAGTAACCACTAGGCTACCTGCCTCTAACCACTAGGCTACGTGCCTCTAACCACTAGGCTGCCTGCCTCTAACCACTAGGCTGCCTGCCTCTAAACACTAGGCTGTCTGCCTCTAACCACTAGGCTGCCTGCCTCTAACCACTAGGCTACCTGCCTCTAACCACTAGGCTACCTGCCTCCAACCACTAGGCTACCTGCCTCTAACCACTAGGCTACCTGCCTCCCCCCTCTAACCACCAGGCTACCTGCCTCCCCCTCTAACCACCAGGCTACCTGCCTCCCCCTCTAACCACCAAGTTACCTGCCTCCCCCCTCTAACCACTAGGCTGCCTGCCTCTAACGACTAGGCTACCTGCCTCCAACCACTAGGCTACCTGCCTCTAACCTCTAGGCTACCTGCCTCCCCCCTCTAACCACTAGGCTACCTGCTTCCCCCTCTAACCACCAAACTACCTGCCTCCCCCTCTAACCACTAGGCTACCTGCCTCTAACCACTAGGTTACGTGCCTCTAACCACTAGGCTGCCTGCCTCTAACCACTAGGCTGCCTGCCTCTAAACACTAGGCTGCCTGCCTCTAACCACTAGCCTGCCTGCCTCTAACCACTAGGCTACCTGCCTCTAACCACAAGGCTGCCTGCCTCTAACCACTAGGCTACCTGCCTCTAACCACTAGGCTACCTGCCTCCAACCACTAGGCTACCTGCCTCTAACCACTAGGCCCCCTCTACACTCTAACCACTAGGCTACCTGCCTCCTCTACACTCTAACCACTAGGCTACCCTGCCCCCTCTACACTCTAACCACTAGGCTACCCTGCCGCCTCTACACTCTAACCACTAGGCTACCCTGCCCCCTCTACACTCTAACCACTAGGCTACCCTGCCGCCTCTACACTCTAACCACTAGGCTACCTGCCTCTAACCACTAGGCTACCTGCCTCCCCCCTCTAACCACCAGGCTACCTGCCTCCCCCTCTAACCACCAGGCTACCTGCCTCCCCCTCTAACCACCAAGTTACCTGCCTCCCCCCTCTAACCACTAGGCTGCCTGCCTCTAACGACTAGGCTACCTGCCTCCAACCACTAGGCTACCTGCCTCTAACCTCTAGGCTACCTGCCTCCCCCCTCTAACCACTAGGCTACCTGCTTCCCCCTCTAACCACCAAACTACCTGCCTCCCCCTCTAACCACTAGGCTACCTGCCTCTAACCACTAGGTTACGTGCCTCTAACCACTAGGCTGCCTGCCTCTAACAACTAGGCTGCCTGCCTCTAAACACTAGGCTGCCTGCCTCTAACCACTAGCCTGCCTGCCTCTAACCACTAGGCTACCTGCCTCTAACCACAAGGCTGCCTGCCTCTAACCACTAGGCTACCTGCCTCTAACCACTAGGCTACCTGCCTCCAACCACTAGGCTACCTGCCTCTAACCACTAGGCCCCCTCTACACTCTAACCACTAGGCTACCTGCCTCCTCTACACTCTAACCACTAGGCTACCCTGCCCCCTCTACACTCTAACCACTAGGCTACCCTGCCGCCTCTACACTCTAACCACTAGGCTACCCTGCCGCCTCTACACTCTAACCACTAGGCTACCCTGCCCCCTCTACACTCTAACCACTAGGCTACCCTGCCGCCTCTACACTCTAACCACTAGGCTACCTGCCGCCTCTACACTCTAACCACTAGGCTACCTGCCCCCTCTACACTCTAACCACTAGGCTACCCTGCCCCCTCTACACTCTAACCACTAGGCTACCTGCCTCCTCTACACTCTAACCACTAGGCTACCTGCCGCCTCTACACTCTAACCACTACGTTACCTGCCTCCTCTACACTCTAAACACTAGGCTACCCTACCTCCTCTACACTCTAACCACTAGGTTACCTTTCTCCTCTACACTCTAACCACTAGGCTACCCTGCCCCCTCTACACTCTAACCACTAGGCTACCCTGCCTCCTCTACACTCTAACCAAATCAAATCAAATCAAATTTTATTTGTCACATACACATGGTTAGCAGATGTTAATGCGAATGTAGCGAAATGCTTGTGCTTCTAGTTCCGACAATGCAGTAATAACCAACAAGTAATCTAACTAACAATTCCAAAACTACTGTCTTGTACACAGTGTGAGGGGATAAAGAATATGTACATAAGGATATATGAATGAGTGATGGTACAGAGCAGCATAGGCAGATACAGTAGATTGTATCGAGTACAGTATATACATATGAGATGAGTATGTAAACAAAGTGGCATAGTTAAAGTGGCTAGTGATACATGTATTACATAAGGATACAGTCGATGATATAGAGTACAGTATATACGTATGCCTATGAGATGAATAATGTAGGGTAAGTAACATTATATAAGGTAGCATTGTTTAAAGTGGCTAGTGATATATTTACATCATTTCCCATCAATTCCCATTATTAAAGTGGCTGGAGTTGAGTCAGTGTCAGTGTGTTGGCAGCAGCCACTCAATGTTAGTGGTGGCTGTTTAACAGTCTGATAGCCTTGAGATAGAAGCTGTTTTTCAGTCTCTCGGTCCCAGCTTTGATGCACCTGTACTGACCTCGCCTTCTGGATGATAGCGGGGTGAACAGGCAGTGGCTTGGGTGGTTGATGTCCTTGATGATCTTTATGGCCTTCCTGTGACATCGGGTGGTGTAGGTGTCCTGGAGGGCAGGTAGTTTGCCCCCGGTGATGCGTTGTGCAGACCTCACTACCCTCTGGAGGGCCTTACGGTTGAGGGCGGAGCAGTTGCCGTACCAGGCGGTGATACAGCCCGCCAGGATGCTCTCGATTGTGCATCTGTAGAAGTTTGTGAGTGCTTTTGGTGACAAGCCGAATTTCTTCAGCCTCCTGAGGTTGAAGAGGCGCTGCTGCGCCTTCTTCACAATGCTGTCTGTGTGAGTGGACCAATTCAGTTTGTCTGTGATGTGTATGCCGAGGAACTTAAAACTTGCTACCCTCTCCACTACTGTTCCATCGATGTGGATAGGGGGGTGTTCCCTCTGCTGTTTCCTGAAGTCCACAATCATCTCCTTAGTTTTGTTGACGTTGAGTGTGAGGTTATTTTCCTGACACCACACTCCGAGGGCCCTCACCTCCTCCCTGTAGGCCGTCTCGTCGTTGTTGGTAATCAAGCCTACCACTGTTGTGTCGTCCGCAAACTTGATGATTGAGTTGGAGGCGTGCGTGGCCACGCAGTCGTGGGTGAACAGGGAGTACAGGAGAGGGCTCAGAACGCACCCTTGTGGGGCCCCAGTGTTGAGGATCAGCGGGGAGGAGATGTTGTTGCCTACCCTCACCACCTGGGGGCGGCCCGTCAGGAAGTCCAGTACCCAGTTGCACAGGGCGGGGTCGAGACCCAGGGTCTCGAGCTTGATGACGAGCTTGGAGGGTACTATGGTGTTGAATGCCGAGCTGTAGTCAATGAACAGCATTCTCACATAGGTATTCCTCTTGTCCAGATGGGTTAGGGCAGTGTGCAGTGTGGTTGAGATTGCATCGTCTGTGGACCTATTTGGGCGGTAAGCAAATTGGAGTGGGTCTAGGGTGTCAGGTAGGGTGGAGGTGATATGGTCCTTGACTAGTCTCTCAAAGCACTTCATGATGACGGAAGTGAGTGCTACGGGGCGGTAGTCGTTTAGCTCAGTTACCTTAGCTTTCTTGGGAACAGGAACAATGGTGGCCCTCTTGAAGAATGTGGGAACAGCAGACTGGTATAGGGATTGATTGAATATGTTCGTAAACACACCGGCCAGCTGGTCTGCGCAAGCTCTGAGGGCGCGGCTGGGGATGCCGTCTGGGCCTGCAGCCTTGCGAGGGTTAACACGTTTAAATGTCTTACTCACCTCGGCTGCAGTGAAGGAGAGACCGCAAGTTTTCGTTGCAGGCCGTGTCAGTGGCACTGTATTGTCCTCAAAGCGGGCAAAAAAGTTATTTAGTCTGCCTGGGAGCAGGACATCCTGGTCCGTGACTGGGCTGGATTTCTTCCTGTAGTCCGTGATTGACTGTAGACCCTGCCACATGCCTCTTGTGTCTGAGCCGTTGAATTGAGATTCTACTTTGTCTCTGTACTGACGCTTAGCTTGTTTGATAGCCTTGCGGAGGGAATAGCTGCACTGTTTGTATTCGGTCATGTTACCAGACACCTTGCCCTGATTAAAAGCAGTGGTTCGCGCTTTCAGTTTCACACGAATGCTGCCATCAATCCACGGTTTCTGGTTAGGGAATGTTTTAATCGTTGCTATGGGAACGACATCTTCAACGCACGTTCTAATGAACTCGCACACCGAATCAGCGTATTCGTCAATGTTGTTGTCTGACGCAATACGAAACATGTCCCAGTCCACGTGATGGAAGCAGTCTTGGAGTGTGGAGTCAGCTTGGTCGGACCAGCGTTGGACAGACCTCAGCGTGGGAGCCTCTTGTTTTAGTTTCTGTCTGTAGGCAGGGATCAACAAAATGGAGTCGTGGTCAGCTTTTCCGAAAGGGGGGCGGGGCAGGGCCTTATATGCGTCGCGGAAGTTAGAGTAACAATGATCCAAGGTCTTTCCACCCCTGGTTGCGCAATCGATATGCTGATAAAATTTGGGGAGTCTTGTTTTCAGATTAGCCTTGTTAAAATCCCCAGCTACAATGAATGCAGCCTCCGGATAAATGGTTTCCAGTTTGCAAAGAGTCAAATAAAGTTCATTCAGAGCCAACGATGTGTCTGCTTGGGGGGGATATATACGGCTGTGATTATAATCGAAGAGAATTCTCTTGGTAGATAATGCGGTCTACATTTGATTGTGAGGAATTCTAAATCAGGTGAACAGAAGGATTTGAGTTCCTGTATGTTTCTTTCATCACACCATGTCACGTTAGTCATAAGGCATACGCCCCCGCCCCTCTTTTTACCAGAAAGATGTTTTTTCCTGTCTGCGCGATGCGTGGAGAAACCTGTTGGCTGCACCGCTTCGGATAGCGTCTCTCCAGTAAGCCACGTTTCCGTGAAGCAAAGAACGTTACAGTCTCTGATGTCCCTCTGGAATGCTACCCTTGCTCGGATTTCATCAACCTTGTTGTCAAGAGACTGGACATTGGCAAGAAGAATGCTAGGGAATGGTGCACGATGTGCTCGTCTCCGGAGTCTGACCAGAAGACCGCTTCGTTTCCCTCTTTTTCGGAGTCGTTTTTTTGGGTCGCTGCATGGGATCCACTCCGTTGTCCTGTTTGTAAGGCAGAGCACAGGATCCGCGTCGCGAAAAGCGTATTCTTGGTCGTACTGATGGTGAGTTGACGCTGATCTTATATTCAGTAGTTCTTCTCGACTGTATGTGATGAAACCTAAGATGACCTGGGGTACTAATGTAAGAAATAACACGTAAAAAAACAAAAAACTGCATAGTTTCCTAGGAACGCGAAGCGAGGCGGCCATCTCTGTCGGCGCCGGAAGTACCCACTAGGCTACCTGCCGCCTCTACACTCTAACCACTAGGCTACCTGCCCCCTCTACACTCTAACCACTAGGCTACCCTACCCCCTCTACACTCTAACCACTAGGCTACCTGCCACCTCTACACTCTAACCACTAGGCTACCTGCCGCCTCTACACTCTAACCACTACGTTACCTGCCTCCTCTACACTCTAACCACTAGGCTACCCTGCCCCCTCTACACTCTAACCACTAGGCTACGCTGCCTCCTCTACACTCTAACCACTAGGTTACCTTTCTCCTCTACACTCTAACCACTAGGCTACCCTGCCCCCTCTACACTCTAACCACTAGGAAACCTGCCGTTTAAAAACATTCTGGTTTGGTCTATAGCCTAGACAAGCATACTTAGAAAAACTTACACATGCTCCTGATTTTTTGACACATTGCCTATTTTGAATAAAATATACTATACAATATAAATACGAAAAGGATTGAGGTTAGATTTTAAATCGACCTATATGTGCGTTTTAGGTTATAGTTTTATAGCATAATCATGTTTTTTTTCTTTTTTTTTCTTCTGTCTAATGTTGCAGAAAAAAATATTAATGGGAACATAAATAGGAAAGCATGAACCTATTGATCTATAGTTGGAAATGAAGCCTAGAGCCTATTAATCTATGTGAAACTGTTTAATGGAACAGCTGTGACAGCTGGTACAAATAGATCCGTCTGGTGGGGTCTATGAGGGACAGTCTCTCAAAGCCCTTCAAAATCAAGAGTTGTTAAACCCTACTCTCTATTAGTTTGACCTAGTAAATGGGCTCATGCTAATCTAAAATATATTTTTTTCCCCCATGTTCAAAGTAGCCCACTGCTAAGGTATATCGCAGGGTGGTATAAGGAGGGGGAACACAAAAAACACACACACAAGGCGGAGTTACAGAATTCACCAAGTGTCTGCACGGTCTTTCTCTCTCTCTCTCTCTCTCTCTCTCTGCTTAGTTGAAAAGAAGTGGGGAGGGTAGGTTAACTTGTAAATGAAGTGGTCGAATACGTGACCGAAATCTCAACAAGACCACCCAATCTGCAAATATGTAACGGCCGGACTAAACCTTGGATAATATTTCCGAATGGAAAACATGAAATTCTCTACAAGAAGCACAAAGAAGCTGTGTTTTTACGCGGCGTTGTTGGTGTCGTTTACGAGCGACCTGGCAATGGGAGGTAAGATCTCTGATAATTCGACTTTTTCCCCCCACCGAGGATCAGAGATGGATTGCAATCTGTATACATCGTGTTTTAGGTGGTGTGTATATATGTGTTTGACACTGTAATTCACGAATGTATGTTTAAGCGTTATCACGTTCAACTTTGACGGTGTTTTGGTTAAGTGCGAGAAAAGAACACAATTGGGCTTTGGTCCTGAGCTCACTCCGAATAAAATCTAATTCAAGTCAAGACTTATAATTACAGTTTGATAATGGCAATACCAGACTTGATGCTATGTGTCTTCCAATGACAGCTCAATATTGAGTTATAAAGATATAATAGCATAAGTTATACGCGTGATGAAGAAATCGATTATATCCAGCATTTCAACAATTCAATTAAAAAACCAAAGGTATCACTTTCAGAATAGAAAACTGCCCTGAGGGTTGTCCATGGCTACACACAAATTAATTATTTTATAAAGGAAACATTGTCCGCATGTTATATACTGTACTGCACAGCGAAGACACATTGTATAACACAGAATCATCAGAATGAATCCGAACTCTTGAACTGAAAACATCCAAAAATTACATTACTGAAAATGAAATGAACCCAGAGAAATAGACAGAAATAGATAGCAGGGGCAGTGCATCCCAAAGGTGAATCACCGTATTCCCTATACTGTAGTGCACTACTTTTGACCATAGCCCTATGGGTAGTGCACTGCATAGGGAATAGGGTGCCATTTGGGAGGTACACCCTGGTCTGACTGGAATAAAGAGCCCATGGAAAGTAATTAGTGACATCTTTGATTTAGTTCCCTATGATTACACATACTCTAATACATAGAAGCTTTTTCTAGTTAAAGCAAACATTCATTAGGCGGCTGTATCAAGGGGAATGGGAGTACATAGTAATGTTCTCAGATGTTTAATTCATTAGATCTGTATTTAAAATGTGTTTTTGTTTTGCTAAATGCTATATTATCTATTATTTAACTAGGATGGCATGTTTGTATATTTGACTGTGGTCGTCTCACTAAAGTAGTTTAAGATTAAAAACTTTCATTAGGCAGCTGTATCATGTATTTAGTCAATGGAATGGGAGTAATCTAGATGAAGAGTTTTTTTTTCACATTTGTGTTTGTTTTTTTTTTCATCATTTTTTTTTTGCTTATGAGTACCATCGTGTGTGTGTGTGTGTGTGTGTGTGTGTGTGTGTGTGTGTGTGTGTGTGTGTGTGTGTGTGTGTGTGTGTGTGTGTGTGTGTGTGTAAAATAGTAATGTTTTCAGATGTTTAATTCATAGATTTTAGATCTGTATTTAAAATGTGTTTTTGTTTTGCTAAATGCTATATTATCCATTATTTAACTCGGATGGAATGTTCGTACCCTGTATATTTGACTGTGGTATATGGTTGTCTCACTAAACTAGTTTAAGATGAATGCACTTACTGTAAATCACTCTGGATAAGAGCATATGCTAAATTACTCAAATGTTTAATGTACATGTTATTTTTAAAAACAGATGTCATATTACTGTATAGAATATTTTTTTAAAGTATTGATGTCACAAATGTACAATTTTAAAAATGTCTTTAGAAAAAAATTAGTTATTTGTTACATTAGACTGTGTAAAACCTAGCAGTACTACTGATTTCTCTGAGAGTGAGGCAGATATATATTATTACTGTGTAAAACCTAGCAGTACTACTGATTTCTCTGAGAGTGAGGCAGATATATATTATTACTGTGTAAAACCTAGCAGTACTACTGATTTATCTGAGAGTGAGGCAGATATATATTATTACTGTGTAAAACCTAGCAGTACTACTGATTTATCTGAGAGGGAGGAGGATATATATTATTACTGTGTAAAACCTAGCAGTACTACTGATTTATCTGAGAGTGAGGCAGATATATATTATTACTGTGTAAAACCTAGCAGTACTACTGATTTCTCTGAGAGTGAGGCAGATATATATTATTACTGTGTAAAACCTAGCAGTACTACTGATTTCTCTGAGAGTGAGGCATCTTGTTCTTTGCCAAGATAATCCAACCACCCGACAGGTGTGGCATATCAAGAATCTGATTAAACAGCATGGGGGGGGGGGGGGGGGAAACAAGGAAAACATATTACGACCTAGGTCTCATGGCCGCGTTCAGCAGCCAAACATGGTCAAACTTTGCAGATAGAAATACATACAAATAGAGCCACACATTGATTGCTTATTCTACATGTCAGAGAGGCACGTTTTTTATTTCTATCTATCAAAATCTTTCCAAAACGTTCCCGCTGAACGTACCCCTGATAAATTGAGTGGCCAATTTGCAGAAGCGTTACCCCTGAAAAACGTGGGGTAACAAATCAAATGATTGTGAATAACGGTAATAATGTATTCTTGAAGGCAGAATCAGACTTATGGTGGGTATACTGTAGTGGGTATACTGTAGTGGGTATACTGTAGTTGGTATACTGTACTGGGTATACTGTAGTGGGTAGTGGGTATACTGTAGTGGGTATACTGCAGTGGATATACTGTAGTGGGTATACTGTAGTGGGTATACTGTAGTGGGTATACTGTAGTGGGTATACTGCAGTGGGTATACTGTAGTGGGTATACTGTAGTGGGTAGTGGGTATACTGTAGTGGGTATACTGCAGTGGATATACTGTAGTGGGTATACTGTAGTGGGTATACTGTAGTGGGTATACTGCAGTGGGTATACTGTAGTGGGTATACTGTAGTGGGTAGTGGGTATACTGTAGTGGGTATACTGTATTGGGTAGTGGGTATACTGTAGTGGGTATACTGTAGTGGGTATGCTGTAGTGGGTATACTGCAGTGGGTATACTGTAGTGAGTATACTGCAGTGGGTATACTGTAGTGGGTATACTGTAGTGGGTATACCGCAAATTGAGTATACTGTAGTGAGTATACTGCAAATTTGATATGCTGCAAATTTGGTATACTGTAGTGGGTATACTGTAGTGGGTATACTGCAATGGGTATATTGAACATTTGCTATACTGTAGTGGGTATACTGTATTGGGCATACTGTAGTGGGTATACTGTAGTGGGTATACTGTATTGGGTATACTGCAGTGGGTATACTGTAGTGGGTATACTGCAATGGGTATATTGAACATTTGGTATACTGTAGTGGGTATACTGTAGTTGGTATACTGCAAATTGAGTATACTGTAGTGGGTATACTGCAGTGGGTATACTGTAGTGGGTATACTGCAAATTGAGTATACTGTAGTGGGTATACTGCAAATTTGGTATGCTGCAAATTTGGTATACTGTAGTGGGTATACTGTAGTGGGTATACTGCAATGGGTATATTGAAAATTGGGTATACTGTAGTGGGTATACTGTAGTGGGTATACTGCAAGGGGTATATTGAAAATTGGGTATACTGTAGTGGGTATACTGCAAATTTGGTATGCTGCAAATTTGGTATACTGTAGTGGGTATACTGTAGTGGGTATACTGCAATGGGTATATTGAAAATTGGGTATACTGTAGTGGGTATACTGTAGTGGGTATACTGCAAATTTGGTATGCTGCAAATTTGGTATACTGTAGTGGGTATACTGTAGTGGGTATACTGCAATGGGTATATTGAAAATTGGGTATGCTGTAGTGGGTATACTGTAGTGGGTATACTGCAATGGGTATATTGAAAATTGGGTATAGTGTAGTGGGTATACTGTAGTGGGTATACTGTATTGGGTATACTGTATTGGGCAGTGGCGGTCATTGCCGTTTAATACCATTCGCCCAGTTCAATGTAACAGCGACAGGTTTAGGCTACTACATGATACTAGAATGTTCCCTATACCCATCATGAGGTTGCTACAACCTAACCTATGAATGAAAGTTTACAACGTAGGGGCACACAGGTCGAGAGACACATTTTAGGTGACAGACGGTGACATTCAATACCTCCTTGCACACTCTTGTTTGCATCTAGCTGATCTAGGGTGTAATCATTAGTCCAACAGTTGCAAACCAGAGTTCCCATTGGACAAATTCAGGTATTTATCCCCGTTTCCTTCCGTTTAAGAAACGTTTTTCAACGGAATCGCGGAATGAATACACCCCTGATAACGCGTAAACACAGTTCACTCTCATAAAAGCCACGTTGTATTCCTTCTCTTCCCTTCGCTTGTGGACTTCAATCAACAACACATCAGCTGTATGTTACCAGTCGAAAAAACCTTTCCAAGCCAAACCTCTACAAACAGCCTACGTTGTTGTCACCATATTAGCTAAAGTAAGGTCATAGTCAGCATAGCTAATATAACTAACGCGTTAGTAAACCTGCTACAATCATGCAGTAACGTTTGTGTATAGTCAGTTACACCAGCAGGCCCCAGGTGGCAATAAATTACTAATACCAAAAGCTTAGCTTGACTGGGAAGAGTTCCAGTGTTGTGTTGGAAAGGCATAGCCAGCTAGCTAACATAGCACCCCTCTGTTATAGCCAGCTAGCTAACATAGCATCCCTCTGTTATAGCCAGCTAGCTAACATAGCATCCCTCTGTTATAGCCAGCTAGCTAACATAGCATCCCTCTGTTATAGCCAGCTAGCTAACATAGCATCCCTCTGTTATAGCCAGCTAGCTAACATAGCATCCCTCTGTTATAGCCAGCTAGCTAACATAGCATCCCTCTGTTATAGCCAGCTAGCTAACATAGCATCCCTCTGTTATAGCCAGCTAGCTAACATAGCATCCCTCTGTTTGAGCAGCTACATTTGCTAGCTAAATAAGTGAAACTGAAAGTGAAAAAAAATTACACTTTCTCTCTCTCTATTTCTCTCTTGCTCCTCTTTCTCTTTTAGTCAACTACTCACCACATGTTATACACTGCAGTGTTGTCTAGCTGTAGCTTATGCTTTCAGTACTACATTTATTCTCTGATCCTTTGATTGGGTGGATAACATGTCAGTTCATGCTGCAAGAGCTCTGATAGGCTGGAGGACGTCCTCCGGAAGTTGTCATAATTACTGTGTAAGTCTATGGAAGAGGGTGAGAACCATGAGCCTCCTAGGTGTAATGTACCCAGAGGAGGAAGGAAGCTAGCTGTCCTCCGGCTACACCGTGGTGCTCCCCTACAGAGTGCTGTTGAGGTTACTGTTGACCTTCACTGCAAAACAATGTGTTTTAAACAGTTATTTGGTGACGTGAATATATTTAGTATAGTTTCATCCATTTTTCTTTTACAATGAACATTTTTATGAAGTTCACTGAGGAGGATGGTCCTCCCCTTCCTCCTCTGAGGAGCCTCCACTGGTATTGGGTATACTGTATTGCCTTGCTGACTGTACGCCAACAATACTGTGTGTTTGACCTCATGCTTTATTAGACAAAGAAGAACAAGGAAAGCTACTAACTCAGCCTGTAATAGATGCCACCGTTTGATCTACCGCTCTTGTAAAAGAGGGTTGTCCAAGGCCACAGCCTCATTTACACGGCCTGCTAGTCTGTTCAATATGACACTGTGCTGTAATGGATTTATTCAATAATACATGAATTGAAAAGCAATGAGTTGGACCAAGTACAAGCTGTGAGTTGACACGTTTAGCAGAAGAATGGATAGGGGTCAGTAGTACACAGCTAATGCCTCTTAACTCGCCTTTTGGCCGTACGAACCCTGTGATTTAACGCGTATAGGCTCCTCAATGCCCAGAACAACTTACAACACCACATTTTATTTGGGTGAAAACAAAAACCTGAAACGTCTCTTTGGGTCCTTGGAAAAGTACTGTATAAAACACAAGTATTATTATGATTATGTAAGGTGACGTTGTGTGCGTTGAACCCTCGAAGCGTGGGACTTCATCGTGGTACATAGAACAGGCACTTCTTATTTATGTTGGACTGACAGTAACATCAGGGTGGTTGGTGGACAGGACACTAGGGGATGTTGGACTGACAGTAACATCAGGGTGGTTGGTGGACAGGACACTAGGGGATGTTGGACTGACAGTAACATCAGGGTGGCTGGTAGACAGGACACTAGGGGATGTTGGACTGACAGTAACATCAGGGTGGTTGGTGGACAGGACACTAGGGGATGTTGGACTGGCAGTAACATCAGGGTGGTTGGTGGACAGGACACAGGGGATGTTGGACTGACAGTAACATCAGGGTGGCTGGTAGACAGGACACTAGGGGATGTTGGACTGACAGTAACATCAGGGTGGCTGGTAGACAGGACACTAGGGGATGTTGGACTGACAGTAACATCAGGGTGGCTGGTAGACAGGACACTATGGGATGTTGGACTGACAGTAACATCAGGGTGGCTGGTAGACAGGACACTAGGGGATGTTGGACTGACAGTAACATCAGGGTGGCTGGTAGACAGGACACTATGGGATGTTGGACTGACAGTAACATCAGGGTGGCTGGTAGACAGGACACTATGGGATGTTGGACTGACAGTAACATTAGGGTGGCTGGTAGACAGGACACTATGGGATGTTGGACTGACAGTAACATCAGGGTGGCTGGTAGACAGAACACTAGGGGATGTTGGACTGACAGTAACATCAGGGTGGCTGGTAGACAGGACACTATGGGATGTTGGACTGACAGTAACATCAGGGTGGCTGGTAGACAGGACACAGAGGATGTTGGACTGACAGTAACATCAGGGTGGCTGGTAGAAAGGACACTAGGGGATGTTGGTAGACAGGACACTAGGGGATGTTGGACTGACAGTAACATCGGGGTGGTTGGCAGACAGTGTGTCTCTTTGTGTCTCTTTGTGTGTGTCTGTGTGTCTGTCTGTGTGTCTCTCTCCCTGTCTGTGTGTCTCTCTGTGTGTCTGTGTGTCTCTATGTGTGTGTCTGTCTGTCTGTCTGTCTGTCTGTCTGTCTGTGTGTCTCTCTCTCTTTATCCCTCTCTCTCTCTATCCCTGTCTGTGTGTCTCTCTGTGTGCCTGTGTGTCTCTGTGTGTCTGTCTGTCTCTCTGTGTGTGTCTGTCTGTCTCTCCCTCTCTCTCTCTCTCTCTCTCTCTCTCTCTCTCTCTCTCTCTGTGTCTGAGACAATGAAGGGACATCAGGGTCTTTCATGTTCAGTTGTAGTGCATTTCAAGACAGGGCATGTCCCTGCACTCACACACACACACACACACACACACACACACACACATACACCTCACACGCACACCTCACGCTCACCTCACACTCACCTCTGTGTTCCCAGGCTGCACTACCTGGAGCGTTACCGTACTACCTGGGGAGGTGTGGGTTGTAAAGGAAGAAGAGATTCCCATCTCTCAGAGGGGTGAAGAAAAGGCTAAGAGTCACTTCATGTCAAGACGTATGACTCGGTGTGTACTGAGCTCTGGAACTGTGGTCTTGAGGAATATCATAGCTGCTGCATAGACTGCTCCTAAATCATGACAACTCCTGCCTCCTGCCACAGGCAGGATTTATGAGCAGTCTACCCCTTAACTCGTCTTCTTAGAGATGGGAATCTCTTCTTCTTTTACAAGTCCTGTCTCAAGATATTTATTTATTTTTATTTTTCCTTTATTTAACCAGGCAAGTCAGTTAAGAACAAATTCTTATTTTCAATGACGGCCTGGGAACAGTGGGTTAACTGCCTGTTCAGGGGCAGAACGACAGATTTGTACCTTGTCAGCTCGGGGGTTTGAACTCGCAACCTTCCGGTTACTAGTCCAACGCTCTAACCACTAGGCTACGCTGCCGCCCCAGATAGCGGCAGGGTAACCTAGTGGTTAGAGCGTTCGGTCAGTAACCGTAAAGGTTGCAAGATCGAATCTCCCGAACTGACAAGGTTGAAAATCTGCCCCCAGAACAAGGCAGTTAACCCCACTGTTCCTAGACCGTCATTGAAAATAAGAATTTGTTCTTAACTGACTTGCCTAGTTAAATCAAGGTTTAATAAATAAATAAAAGTAGCCTTGACAGATCTGTAACTTTAGATACTGAACACTGTAGATGACTCTGTCACAGTGTTGTTTCCTATAGTACTGAGTCTTTCAGAACAGAACCTGACTACATAATGACCCAGACCAGAACCTGACTGTATAATGACCCAGACCAGAACCTGACTGTATAACGACCCAGACCAGAACCTGACTGTATAACGACCCAGACCAGAACCTGACTACATAACGACCCAGACCAGAACCTGACTACATAATGACCCAGGCCAGAATCTGACTACATAATGACCCAGACCAGAACCTGACTATATAATGACCCACACCAGAACCTGACTACATAATGACCCAGACCAGAACCTAACTACATGATGACCCAGACCAGAACCTGACTGCATATTGACCCAGACCAGAACCTGACTACATAACGACCCAGACTAGAACCTGACTACATAATGACCCAGGCCAGAATCTGACTACATAATGACCCAGACCAGAACCTGACTATATAATGACCCACACCAGAACCTGACTACATAATGACCCAGACCAGAACCTGACTACATAATGACCAAGACCAGAACCTAACTACATGATGACCCAGACCAGAACCTGACTGCATATTGACCCAGACCAGACCAGAACCTGACTACATAATGACCCAGACCAGAACCTGACTATATAATGACCCAGACCAGAACCTGACTACATAATGACCCAGACCAGAACCTGACTACATAATGACCAAGACCAGAACCTAACTACATGATGACCCAGACCAGAACCTGACTGTATAATGACCCAGACCAGAACCTGACTGTATAACGACCCAGACCAGAACCTGACTGTATAACGACCCAGACCAGAACCTGACTGTATAATGACCCAGACCAGAACCTGACTGTATAACGACCCAGACCAGAACCTGACTGTATAACGACCCAGACCAGAACCTGACTGTTCCAACAGTTATATCTGCCATCTCTCTCTCTCTCTCTCTCTCTCCCTCTCTCTCTCTCTCTCTCTCTCTCTCTGTGTCTCTCTCTCCCCTCTCTCTCTCTGTCTCTGTCTCTGTCTCTCTCTCTCTCTCTCTCTCTCCCTCTCTCTCTCTCTCTCTCTCTCTCTCTGTCTCTCTGTTTCTCTCTCTCTCTCTCTCTCTCTCTCTCTCTCTCTCTCTCTCTCTCTCTCTCTCTCTCTCTCTCTCCAGCCTCGTTCTATGGTGATGGCTATGTGCAGCTGAAGACAGTGGAGTCGTCGAACCGTAACTCCCTGCGTGTTCGTTTCCGTACCTCCAGCCCCCGCGGCCTGCTCTTCCTCGCTGCCGGCCACACAGACTACCTTCTAGTGGAGCTGAACGCTGGTCGCCTGCAGGTCAGTTCACCTTTAGCCTAGACTTCAAAACACACACATTACACACACACAGACTCATTACACACACATGTACATTCAGGCCAACACACACACACACACACACACACACACACACACACACACACACACACACACACACACACACACACACACACACCACCTCCAGCTATGTCTCTATCCCAGCTCCCAGCTGACAGTCAGTCACTCAGCACAGTAACACAAGCAGGCAGACAGAATTAGATAACTACTGCCCACATTTCTAAACTATCTTTCTTTATCCTTGAAAAAAATATTATAATCACTGGCAGACTCTCAGCAAATAACTTTTTAAACGTCAAATGATATTCTTAATGTAATGATAATGTCATGACAATGTAACGATAATGCGGTGATAATGGTAATGTGATGATAATGTGACGATAATGGTAATGATAATGTAATGGCAACGATGGTGTAAATGTAACGATAACGGTAATGTAATGAGAATGGTAATGTGACGATAATAGTAATGGTAATGTAATGTAAAGGCAACGATTGTGTGCATGTAACGATAATGGTAATGTAAGGATAATGTAATGACAATGCAACGATAATGTAATGCAAACGCAATGATGGTGTAAGCGTAACGATAATGCAACGATAACACAACGGTAATGGTAATGTAATGATAATGGCAATGAAACGATAATGTAAAGGCAACGATGGTGTAAATGCAATGATAATGTAACGACAATGCGACGATAATGTACATGCAATGATAATGTAACAATAATGTAATTATATTGTTAATGTAAAGGTAATGTTATGATAATGTTAATGTTCACCAGTCTGGTTTAAGCCTTGGATTTAGAACCAGTTCAGCTGGTACACGTGTCTTAGATGATATGTTAAATTGCTTAAATCGTGGAATGACCGTGCTGCCATATTTATAGACCTATCCAAGGTCTTTGATACTGTCGACCCCTTCTCATTCCCCTAGTTATTCCCCTTCTCATTCCCCTTCTCATTCCCCTAGTCATTCCCCTTCTCATTCCCCTGCTCATTCCCCTTCTCATTCCCTTACATATTTCCCTATAGATTTCCCTTCTCATTCCCCTAGTCATTCCCATACTCATTCCCCTACTCATTCCCCTACATATTCCCCTACTTCATTCCCCTACTCATTTCCTACTTCATTCCCCTCCTCATTCCTCTACTCATTCCCTTACTCATTCCCCTACTTCATACCCCCACGTCCTCCCCCTACTTCATTTCCTACTTCATTCCCCTATTTCATACCCCTACATATCCCCCTACTCATTTCCTACTTCATTCCCCTCCTCATTCCTCTACTCATTCCCTTACTCATTCCCCTACTTCATACCCCCACGTCCTCCCCCTACTTCATTTCCTACTTCATTCCCCTATTTCATACCCCTACATATCCCCCTACTTCATTCCCCTATTTCATACCCCTACATATCTCCCTACTTCATTTCCCTATTTCATACCCCTACATATCCCCCTACTTCATTCCCCTATTTCATACCCCTACATATCCCCCTACTTCATTCCCCTATTTCATACCCCTACATATCCCCCTACTTCATTCCCCTATTTCATACCCCTACATATCCCCCTACTTCATTCCCCTATTTCATACCCCTACATATCCCCCTACTTCATTCCCCTATTTCATACCCCTACATATCTCCCTACTTCATTTCCCTATTTCATACCCCTACATATCCCCCTACTTCATTCCCCTATTTCATACCCCTACATATCCCCCTACTTCATTCCCCTATTTCATACCCCTACATATCCCCCTACTTCATTCCCCTATTTCATACCCCTACATATCCCCCTACTTCATTTCCTACTTCATTCCCCTATTTCATACCCCTACATATCCCCCTACTTCATTCCCCTATTTCATACCCCTACATATCCCCCTACTTCATTCCCCTATTTCATACCCCTACATATCCCCCTACTTCATTCCCCTATTTCATACCCCTACATATCCCCCTACTTCATTTCCCTACTTCATTTCCCTACTTCATTCAAAGGTTGTCTGAATTGGGCCTCGGCCTGGCGTCTTGCACAGTGTGTGCTTTCTGATGGTGTCACGTTAACCCGGTATTACTAAAGGTTTAATATAAATCAAATTGGTAGGGACAATAGCGTACATAAGTGTGTCATCTGCATACATCTGCATCTGTTTTCAAATTCTCTGTGTCTCATTTATGCACATTACACATTTATGCATTTGATGGCTCTTTCATAGAGCAGGTTCATGCCTGTAAATATCTGTGCTTTTGGATTGATAAAAATTGGACATTAAAAAAAAAAAAAAAACATACGGATGAGCTAGTTAAGAAGCTGAAATTCAAAGTTGGTATTTATAGAAGGATCGGCCCCTTTTTTTCTAAAATGACATACCCAAATCTAATTGCTTGCCCTGAAGCAAGGATGTGCATATTCTTGATACCATTTGAAAGCAAACACTTTGAAGTTTGTGGAACTGTGAAATGAATGTAGGAGAATATAACACATTAGATCTGGTAGAATAATGTAGGAGAATATAACACATTAGATCTGGTATAATAATGTAGGAGAATATAACACATTAGATCTGGTAGAATAATGTAGGAGAATATAACACATTAGATCTGGTAGAATAATGTAGGAGAATATAACACATTAGATCAGGTAGAATAATGTAGGAGAATATAACACATTAGATCTGGTAGAATAATGTAGGAGAATATAACACATTAGATCTGGTAGAATAATGTAGGAGAATATAACACATTAGATCTGGTAGAATAATGTAGGAGAATATAACACATTAGATCTGGTATAATAATGTAGGAGAATATAACACATTAGATCTGGTAGAATAATGTAGGAGAATATAACACATTAGATCTGGTAGAATAATGTAGGAGAATATAACACATTAGATCTGGTAGAATAATGTAGGAGAATATAACACATTAGATCTGGTATAATAATGTAGGAGAATATAACACATTAGATCTGGTAGAATAATGTAGGAGAATATAACACATTAGATCTGGTAGAATAATGTAGGAGAATATAACACATTAGATCTGGTATAATAATGTAGGAGAATATAACACATTAGATCTGGTAGAATAATGTAGGAGAATATAACACATTAGATCTGGTATAATAATGTAGGAGAATATAACACATTAGATCTGGTATAATAATGTAGGAGAATATAACACATTAGATCTGGTATAATAATGTAGGAGAATATAACACATTAGATCTGGTAGAATAATGTAGGAGAATATAACACATTAGATCTGGTAAAATAATGTAGGAGAATATAACACATTAGATCTGGTAGAATAATGTAGGAGAATATAACACATTAGATCTGGTATAATAATGTAGGAGAATATAACACATTAGATCTGGTATAATAATGTAGGAGAATATAACACATTAGATCTGGTATAATAATGTAGGAGAATATAACACATTAGATCTGGTAGAATAATGTAGGAGAATATAACACATTAGATCTGGTATAATAATGTAGGAGAATATAACACATTAGATCTGGTATAATAATGTAGGAGAATATAACACATTAGATCTGGTAGAATAATGTAGGAGAATATAACACATTAGATCTGGTATAATAATGTAGGAGAATATAACACATTAGATCTGGTAGAATAATGTAGGAGAATATAACACATTAGATCTGGTAGAATAATGTAGGAGAATATAACACATTAGATCTGGTAGAATAATGTAGGAGAATATAACACATTAGATCTGGTATAATAATGTAGGAGAATATAACACATTAGATCTGGTATAATAATGTAGGAGAATATAACACATTAGATCTGGTAGAATAATGTAGGAGAATATAACACATTAGATCTGGTATAATAATGTAGGAGAATATAACACATTAGATCTGGTATAATAATGTAGGAGAATATAACACATTAGATCTGGTATAATGATGTAGGAGAATATAACACATTAGATCTGGTATAATAATGTAGGAGAATATAACACATTAGATCTGGTATAATAATGTAGGAGAATATAACACATTAGATCTGGTATAATAATAATACAAACAAAAAAACATGTGTTTTCTATTTACTTTCTTTGCATCGTCTTTGATGAGTGAAGAGAGTGATGTAGGATTCTAGGTGTAATTTAGAAGTTGTTCACAAGATGGCAGCAGTGTGTGCAAAGTTTCAGACTGATCCAGCGAAGAATTACATCGCTACACAATATTTTGTATCAAGTCTGACAGGAGTTTGCCCAAATGTGCCGAGTTGGTCAATTTATACATTTTCAAGTACATAACTATAGAGAACATACAAAACCTACAGAAAGACCTGGTTGAATCTAACCCACAAAGACAAATCTACACTGGAGTTACTTACCAAGAAAACAGTGAATGTTCCTGAATGGCCGAGTTACAGTTTTGATTTAAATCAGCTTGAAAATCTTTAACAAGACCTGAAAATGGTTGTCTAGCAATGATCAGCAACCAATTTGACAGAGCTTGAAGAATTTAGAAAATAATAATTGGCAAATGTTGCACAATCCAGGTGTGGAAAGCCCTTAGACTTACCCAGAAACACTCACAGCTGTAATCGCCGCCAAAAGTGCTTCTACAATTTATTTACTCAGGGGGTGTGAATAATTATGTAAATGAGATATGTCTGTATTTAATTTTCCAAAATGTCTAAAATGTGGAATAAGTTAAGGGGTATGAATACTTTCTGAAGGCTCTGTAATACTCCTATTAATGAACTGGCTTCTGCTTCTGGTTTATATTACTGGTTTATATTACTGGTTTATATTACTGGTTTATATTTGTGATTTATATTACTGGTTTATATTACTGGTTTATATTACTGGTTTATATTACTGGTTTATATTACTGGTTTATATTACTGGTTTATATTACTGGTTTATATTTGTGATTTATATTACTGGTTTATATTACTGGTTTATATTACTGGTTTATATTACTGGTTTATATTTGTGATTTATATTACTGGTTTATATTACTGGTTTATATTACTGGTTTATATTTGTGATTTATATTACTGGTTTATATTACTGGTTTATATTACTGGTTTATATTTGTGATTTATATTACTGGTTTATATTACTGGTTTATATTACTGGTTTATATTACTGGTTTATATTACTGGTTTATATTACTGGTTTATATTTCTGGTTTATATTACTGGTTTATATTACTCGTTTATATTACTGGTTTATATTACTGGTTTATATTGCTGGTTTATATTACTGGTTTATATTACTGGTTTATATTACTGGTTTATATTACTGGTTTATATTTCTGGTTTATATTACTGTTTTATATTACTGGTTTATATTACTGGTTTATATTACGGGTTTATATTACTGGTTTATATTACTGGTTTATATTTCTGGTTTATATTACTGTTTTATATTACTGGTTTATATTACTGGTTTATATTACTGGTTTATATTAGTGGTTTATATTACAGGTTTATATTACTGGTTTATATTGCTGGTTTATATTACTGGTTTATATTACTGTTTTATATTACTGGTTTATATTACTGGTTTATATTACTGGTTTATATTACTGGTTTATATTTCTGGTTTATATTACTGTTTTATATTACTGGTTTATATTACTGGTTTATATTACTGGTTTATATTACTGGTTTAAATTACTGGTTTATATTACTGGTTTATATTTGTGATTTATATTACTGGTTTATATTACTGGTTTATATTACTGGTTTATATTACCGCAATCCCTTCTACAAACTACAACACGAAATTATACTGGCTTTGCAATTTGTTCAATAAGACATAGAGGAACACAGCAGTTTCTGGTTTCCGTTACTGTCTGCAATCTCTTTTATGGTTAAAAATAGAGCCCACCTCGAAAGTCTTAGCTCGGGTTGTAGGTTACAAGGGTTTATGTTGCAAGCATGGTGGTCTGGCCTCACTATTTCTGGGCCAGGAGAGAGCGTGAGCTGTGCCGTGCTGACAGAGCTGTAATAAGGAAATACATTTGTTGCTTGAAGATGTCGGTTAAACTTAAGCTTCTCACTAAAGGTTTTGTAATGAAATCACAAAAAAACAAGCGAGGTGACAGATAGACCTTTTTGCGACGCAGTCAGACGTGTTCAACAGAAAGAAACGTCCCCCGTGAGAAATCCTTGTGCCTGGGAAAACGTGTCCCCTTGTCCACTTTTCTTTTCGTGTGTGGGAGTGAAATTTTAAGATGCGCTGACAAATGCACTGCGTGGATTTTCTGTTGTGTGTGGAGCAAGAAAACTGGATGAAAACTGCTCATCCTTAGGACAACAAAATCACAAACGTTTTTTATTTTCTTTTTCCTCTTTCGAATGAATCCGTTTTAGAGATTAGCATTGCTGTTGTGTTGTCTTGAAACGCTGCTTGTATAGCTGGGACTCAGTAGCATGCCTTGACAGGCCATTTCCTCCCGATGCAGAGCTCCATAGAGACGCAGACGGCGGCCCAAATGGGACCCTATTCCCTATATAGTGGTAGTGCACTACTATAGGCCCTGGTCAAAAGTAGTGTCCTACTATAGGCCCTGTTCAAAAGGAGTGCACTACTATGGGCCCTGGTCAAAAGTAGTGCACTACTATAGGCCCTGGTCCAAAGTAGTGCACTACTATAGGCCCTGGTCCAAAGTAGTGCACTACTATAGGCCCTGGTCAAAAGTAGTGTCCTACTATAGGCCCTGTTCAAAAGGAGTGCACTACTATGGGCCCTGGTCAAAAAGTAGTGCACTACTATGGGCCCTGGTCAAAAGTAGTGTCCTACTATAGGCCCTGATCCAAAGTAGTGCACTAAATAGGGAATAGGGTGCCATTTGGCACAGAGACAGGGACAAAGATAATAGGGGTCTTCCTGCTTGCAGACGGAAACAAAGCCTCTGTTTTAACTGCAGGTGACATCATAAACAGGAAATGTATTCATGATCACACGGGGATAACACGTGTCAGGGTGGTTATTCCCTATATCCAGCTGATGCTGAGAATGTCTCTGATGGGATATACAGTAAAATTTAATATGTTCTTATTTAAATGCTAAGACTGAATAGAAACTAAATGAAAAGGGATATTTTTTCTCAATAAAATATACACATTACTAAATAGTAATGTAGTTATGCAATGTTAGTGACAGTGACTAAACACAATGTGTATCTGGCTCAGTGGAGATGTGTTGTTCAGTCTTGTTCTTAGTCCTAAGGTCAGCTCTATCTCAAGGCAACAAATGTGATTGGTTAAGTTTAGGAAATAAATGTGGGTGATTATGTATAGGCAAGTAATTCCAATTGGTTACGATTAGGCTTAATGGTTGGGTTAGGTTTTTGACAGTAAATGTTTAAGTTTAAAACTCCAGTTTATAGTGAGATATAATTCTCTTCTTCCTTCCTATGTTCAGGTGAAGCTGGACCTGGGCTCTGGTGAGCGGTTGCTGAGATCAGAGAGCAGCACCCAACTAAACGACCTGGCCTGGCACACTGCTGAGCTCCTCCACGACCGCCATAATGTCACCCTAACTATGGACCAGTACTCCCACACCAGCCTCAGGATGCCTGGGCACTGGTCTCAGAAGCAGGATCTTACCATCCAGGATGGGCTGTACGTCGGCGGGTCTGGAGGCCTGGACAAGCTCTACCTACCCAATGACCTAACAGGATTCAGGGGGTGTGTGGATCAGGCTGTTTTCAACGAGAACAACATGTTATCGTCCCTGAGACCATACGCTGGATTCAAGAGTGTCTATGAGGTTTCTTTGGGCTGTAGTCCCCAGTTCTTTGCCGGCGAGGAGGATCCTGTTAGTTTCTTTAGTTCAAGAGCGTATGTCTCCCTGCCACCCTGGAACGTCTCCCACAACCAGCAAGAGGCGCTGTTTGAGTGTGTGGTTCACACCTCGGCTAAAGAGGGGATTGTCTTGTACAACTCGGCCAGACAAGGGGACTTTGTGGCAGTTGAAATCCAAGAGGGGCTGCTGGTGGCCATCGTGGGTAAAGGAGGCACCAAGACAGAACTTAAATCCCTCACCTTTGTCAATGACAGGAACTGGCATTCAGTGAAGATGTTCTTTACCCCCAAGACCCTACAGCTGACAGTGGACAAGGAGACGGTGAAGACTAGCATCAGCTCTCGCTCCAAGGGACTTCAGTTAAGAGGGTCGCTGTTTGTGGGGGGCATTGATGACAGCACACGTTCAGAAGTCAGGAAGATGGGTCTGGTGTCTGTGTTGGGAAACAGAGTCCGAGGAGGTTCTTTTAAGGGCTGCCTGAAGGACATGAAAGTCAATGGGGTCATGATGGGTCTGCCTAATGCTGTAGTCACTAAAGATATATCAGTGGGCTGCGAGCCGGAGAAAGAACCAGAGCCCTCGACCACGATGGGTCCAACTACTATCCCGACTGTCCCCAACTCCCGGTTCGATCCCACTTCGGTCACCCCTACCCCAGAATTCCCTATGTTCACTCTGGCCAGGGGGCTGGACAAGAAGTACGGGGCCAATTTCGTGCTGCTCAGGAACCTTGTAGTCTCAGAGGGTGGGCGTGGGTCTCTAGAGTCCAAGCACATCAAGGTGCTCCTGGACTTCAAGAAGCTTGGGGTACGCCAGTCTCAGATCATGTTCCGGATCCAGGAGCAGCCGGTGCACGGTCAGATACGATTGGATGTGGACCAGGACCAAGAGGAGAACATCTTTAGCATGCTGGACCTGTGGCACGGCAGGGTGATGTACATCCACGGAGGATCAGAGGACCCAGAAGACTTTTTCACTTTCTCTATATTCTCTTCCTCCAGGAAGGAGGTTCCCACATACCTGCAGGGGATGAGAAGGTACCGCTACAACATCACAGTGACCCCCACCAATGACGCCCCAGAGCTCAGCCTGCCCCAGGGGAACCTTTTCGTCCTGTTGGAGAATTCTAGAAAACTCCTAACCAAAGAGGTGTTGAAAGCCACAGACATTGACAGCAACCACACCGACCTGGTCTTCTCCATCCTGGGGAACCTGAACCCTGACGCTGGTTATCTGGAGGTGGGAGATAACCCCGACACTGCAGTGACCACGTTCTCCCATTCTGATCTGGAGGAAGGGAAGGTGAACTATGTCCACACTGGGGTGAGGAACTCCAGGATCGTGCTGAGGGTCAGTGATGGAGACAAGGTGAGCAACACGGTGGTTCTGAGGATCATGGCCATAGGTTTGGAGTATAAGATCGCCAACAACACTGGGCTTGAGATCATTCAAGGTGAGGTAGCTGTGATCAGTAACAAGCAACTGGCCATTCAGACAAATGCCGTGAATCAAGTGGTGGACATCCGATATGATGTCGTCAAGCCACCTCAGTATGGGGAACTTCAGAGGCTTCACTCCAGCGGAGAATGGAAGCCCACCGGTTCTTTCTCTCAAAGGCTGCTGGAGAAAGAACGCCTTCGGTACCTCAGCACTTTCCAAGAAATCCAGACTGCCACTGCTACGGATTACTTCAAATGCAAGGTCACAGTAGCAGGAAGAGTTGACACTGAACTGGTCTTTCCAGTCACAGTGAAGTGGGTACATTATAACCTAGTCAGGAACGTAATGGCCGATATTAATAAAGTTCGGAAAGTGACGTTGGACTCACAGTATCTTTATGCCACAGTGGACATTGTGACACTATCCGAGGATGATCTTCACTTCAGAGTTCTCTCCTCGCCGAAGAAAGGACAACTTCTCCTTGTTCACGAGTTATTGAAGAAAAATTCAACTTTCAGCCAAAGAAATGTCACTGATCTAAAGGTTCTATACGAACTGGTCGACAGACCATACGAAGACACAAGTGACACGTTTAAATTCCAAGTGTTCTCCAAGCATGCTCAATCACAAAGTTACGATTTCCAGATCTCAATAAAAGCTGACGTCAACAGCGTATTTATAAGAAATTACAAACTATCTATAATGGAGGGAGAGAGTAAACTCATCACAAAAGACGAATTGTTTGCAGAGACTCTTAGCACCAAGGAGTTGTACTACACCGTTACAAGTAGCCCTAAACATGGGAAGCTAGCACGCATCAACCTGTCCAACTCTAACGCCAGT
Source organism: Oncorhynchus clarkii lewisi (assembly GCF_045791955.1). Taxonomy (NCBI): domain Eukaryota; kingdom Metazoa; phylum Chordata; class Actinopteri; order Salmoniformes; family Salmonidae; genus Oncorhynchus; species Oncorhynchus clarkii. Next base: position 4,038,796 of record NC_092152.1, on the reverse strand, counting down.
TACAACAACATCCTAACGTTCAGCAACCAGGATCTCTTGGAGGAGCGCGTCATGTACATTCACGACGACACAGAGACCACTCAGGATCAGTTCACATTCATAGCCTCCACTAGTCAGGAGTCCAAATCCTCCGTCACGGACGAGGAAGTCGGATCCAAAGAAGGGACGTTTAACATCTCCATCCAGCTAGTTAACGACGAAAAGCCGGTGCGCGTTGTCGATAAAGTTTTCCACGTGGTGAGGGATGGGCAGCGGTTGCTCACCCTGGACGATCTCTGTTACCATGACGCAGACTCGGACTTCAGTGACGGGCAGTTGGTCTACACGCGCCGGGGAATCCCGATGGGAGACCTGGTTCTGGTGAACGACACCTCTCACAGGTACTTTCTCTCTTGTTTTGTTTTTTGTACATATTAATGATATAATGTATTTTGACTGTCTATGGATGTTTTATATTGTCTCAAACCTATGCCCTTGGGGCGGCAGGGTAGCCTAGTGGTTAGAGCGTTGGACTAGTAACTGGAATGGTTGCAAGTTCAAATCCCCGAGCTGACAAGGTACAAATCTGTCTTTCTGCCCCTGAACAGGCAGTTGTGCCTGTTGTGCCAACCCACTGTTCCTAGGCCATCATTGAAAATAATAATTTGTTCTTAACTGACAAGGGCTTGATGCCTAGTTAAATAAAGGTAAAATTAAATCCATTGTTTTTACTCTTTAATATGTCTTGTCAAATTGATGAGGCTAGGCTCTGTACCATCTGGTGTGTTAGTGTTGTCTCCTCTGGGACTCCCAGATGTTCCATGTAACTATTCCACAGCTGATTCAACTTGTCAACTAATCATCAAGCCCTTGACTAGATGAATCAGGAGAACTCAGCAGGGCTACAACAAATTACTGTGACTTCTGGGACGTCTGGGCTACAACCACTGGACTACAGAATACAACTGTTTTGTTGTATTGTGTGGAGTGACACTTTATTAAACTTTCCTGACCTCTGACCTCCAGGCTGTTCCAGTTCACCCAGAAGGAGCTGGAAGAGAAGAGAGTGTTGTTCCTCCATCGAGGCGTGAACTCCGGACGCTTCGTGCTCTTCGTGTCCGACGGGAAACACTTAGTCTCCACTCTGCTGGACGTCAGCGCCCACGACCCTTTCCTGAGCCTCGGCAACAACACAGGTATGTGTGTATATTATAATATGTTAAATGCAGAGTATTTTCCAATGGACCCTTTCGCTAAGCCCCAACCCCCTTTGGTTATTGTTACAACCTTGGACAACATTTTTCCCGGGAAGCCCGATTCCCTATACAACCCACTGGCCAAATCCCCTCGCAATGATCTCAAACTGTGTTTCTAATACACAGTGAACATTAATACAGACTACACTCTTGGGTATGTTGTCATTACAATTTGTTCACGGGAACCTGGTCAAATTTATAGTGTAGTTAGACACTGAATGGCTGTCAGCATGAAGTCAATTCTATAACCCTTTTTGGAGCTAACTAGTGGTCTCGATTCGTATCCTGATGTCAACAGCAGATGGGGAGTTGTATTCATAACATAGCTAATTTAACTAGCTAACATATATCTTGAGAAAAACAAGTTATATTATGTGGCTAGCTAGCTATCTTTAGCAACATTTGATGCTCAATGAGAGCTTGCTAACCAGCTGAGCTTGCAAACAATGTAACAATAGTAACATTTTCGATTTGAAAAATACTTCAACATTTCTCCTACATTTCAGAAGTACTCCAGGTGTACTGTTCTGTTATTTAGCCGTGAAAACATTTTTTTTTTTGAAAACTCTGTTGTTGCCATAACCCTCACTGTCTTTCATGAGATTAAAACTCTGTTGTTGCCATAACCCTCACTGTCTTTCATGAGATTAAAACTCTGTTGTTGCCATAACCCTCACTGTCTTTCATGAGATTAAAACTCTGTTGTTGCCATAACCCTCACTGTCTTTCATGAGATTAAAACTCTGTTGTTGCCATAACCCTCACTGTCTTTCATGAGATTAAAACTCTGTTGTTGCCATAACCCTCACTGTCTTTCATGAGATTAAAACTCTGTTGTTGCCATAACCCTCACTGTCTTTCATGAGATTAAAACTCTGTTGTTGCCATAACCCTCACTGTCTTTCATTAGATTAAAACTCTGTTGTTTCCATAACCCTCACTGTCTTTCATGAGATTAAAACTCTGTTGTTGCCATAACCCTCACTGTCTTTCATGAGATTAAAACTCAGTTGTTGCCATAACCCTCACTGTCTTTCATGAGATTAAAACTCTGTTGTTGCCATAACCCTCACTGTCTTTCATTAGATTAAAACTCTGTTGTTGCCATAACCCTCACTGTCTTTCATGAGATTAAAACTCTGTTGTTGCCATAACCCTCACTGTCTTTCATTAGATTAAAACTCTGTTGTTTCCATAACCCTCACTGTCTTTCATGAGATTAAAACTCTGTTGTTGCCAATAACCCTCACTGTCTTTCATGAGATTAAAACTCTGTTGTTGCCATAACCCTCAACTGTCTTTCATGAGATTAAAACTCTGTTGTTGCCATAACCCTCACTGTCTTTCATGAGATTAAAACTCTGTTGTTGCCATAACCCTCACTGTCTTTCATGAGATTAAAACTCTGTTGTTGCCATAACCCTCACTGTCTTTCATGAGATTAAAACTCTGTTGTTGCCATAACCCTCACTGTCTTTCATGAGATTAAAACTCTGTTGTTGCCATAACCCTCACTGTCTTTCATTAGATTAAAACTCTGTTGTTGCCATAACCCTCACTGTCTTTCATGAGATTAAAACTCTGTTGTTGCCATAACCCTCACTGTCTTTCATTAGATTAAAACTCTGTTGTTTCCATAACCCTCACTGTCTTTCATGAGATTAAAACTCTGTTGTTGCCAATAACCCTCACTGTCTTTCATGAGATTAAAACTCTGTTGTTGCCATAACCCTCAACTGTCTTTCATGAGATTAAAACTCTGTTGTTGCCATAACCCTCACTGTCTTTCATGAGATTAAAACTCTGTTGTTGCCATAACCCTCACTGTCTTTCATGAGATTAAAACTCTGTTGTTGCCATAACCCTCACTGTCTTTCATGAGATTAAAACTCTGTTGTTGCCATAACCCTCACTGTCTTTCATGAGATTAAAACTCTGTTGTTGCCATAACCCTCACTGTCTTTCATTAGATTAAAACTCTGTTGTTGCCATAACCCTCACTGTCTTTCATGAGATTAAAACTCTGTTGTTGCCATAACCCTCACTGTCTTTCATGAGATTAAAACTCTGTTGTTGCCATAACCCTCACTGTCTTTCATTAGATTAAAACTCTGTTGTTGCCATAACCCTCACTGTCTTTCATGAGATTAAAACTCTGTTGTTGCCATAACCCTCACTGTCTTTCATGAGATTAAAACTCTGTTGTTGCCATAACCCTCACTGTCTTTCATGAGATTAAAACTCTGTTGTTGCCATAACCCTCACTGTCTTTCATGAGATTAAAACTCTGTTGTTGTCATAACCCTCACTGTCTTTCATGAGATTAAAACTCTGTTGTTGCCATAACCCTCAACTGTCTTTCATGAGATTAAAACTCTGTTGTTGCCATAACCCTCACTGTCTTTCATGAGATTAAAACTCTGTTGTTGCCATAACCCTCAACTGTCTTTCATGAGATTAAAACTCTGTTGTTGCCATAACCCTCACTGTCTTTCATGAGATTAAAACTCTGTTGTTGCCATAACCCTCAACTGTCTTTCATGAGATTAAAACTCTGTTGTTGTCATAACCCTCACTGTCTTTCATGAGATTAAAACTCTGTTGTTGCCATAACCCTCAACTGTCTTTCATGAGATTAAAACTCTGTTGTTGCCATAACCCTCAACTGTCTTTCATGAGATTAAAACTCTGTTGTTGCCATAACCCTCACTGTCTTTCATGAGATTAAAACTCTGTTGTTGCCATAACCCTCACTGTCTTTCATTAGATTAAAACTCTGTTGTTGCCATAACCCTCACTGTCTTTCATGAGATTAAAACTCTGTTGTTGCCATAACCCTCACTGTCTTTCATGAGATTAAAACTCTGTTGTTGCCAATAACCCTCACTGTCTTTCATTAGATTAAAACTCTGTTGTTGCCATAACCCTCACTGTCTTTCATGAGATTAAAACTCTGTTGTTGCCATAACCCTCACTGTCTTTCATGAGATTAAAACTCTGTTGTTGCCATAACCCTCACTGTCTTTCATGAGATTAAAACTCTGTTGTTGCCATAACCCTCACTGTCTTTCATGAGATTAAAACTCTGTTGTTGTCATAACCCTCACTGTCTTTCATGAGATTAAAACTCTGTTGTTGCCATAACCCTCAACTGTCTTTCATGAGATTAAAACTCTGTTGTTGCCATAACCCTCACTGTCTTTCATGAGATTAAAACTCTGTTGTTGCCATAACCCTCAACTGTCTTTCATGAGATTAAAACTCTGTTGTTGCCATAACCCTCACTGTCTTTCATGAGATTAAAACTCTGTTGTTGCCATAACCCTCAACGGTCTTTCATGAGATTAAAACTCTGTTGTTGTCATAACCCTCACTGTCTTTCATGAGATTAAAACTCTGTTGTTGCCATAACCCTCAACTGTCTTTCATGAGATTAAAACTCTGTTGTTGCCATAACCCTCAACTGTCTTTCATGAGATTAAAACTCTGTTGTTGCCATAACCCTCAACTGTCTTTCATGAGATTAAAACTCTGTTGTTGTCATAACCCTCACTGTCTTTCATGAGATTAAAACTCTGTTGTTGTCATAACCCTCACTGTCTTTCATGAGATTAAAACTCTGTTGTTGCCAATAACCCTCAACTGTCTTTCATGAGATTAAAACTCCGTTGTTGCCAATAACCCCCACTGTCTTTCATGAGATTAAAACTCTGTTGTTGCCCGAGCTGTCGGACCCGACAACGGTTGCTATCCATTGGAGCGTTGCGATTGGTTGCCTAAAATCTGCAGCGGGGCTTAGCGAAGAGTCAATTGAATCATTATGTAAAATGTCTTTGGAGTGTAGTAAGTCTTGTTTAAGCTGCCCATTATTTTGCCCTTGTGTGAACAAAGACCACTGTGAAAATGTCTGTTGATGTTATTGTGTTTCTCCCCCCCCCACTACGATTCATTTTTTTTGTCATCCTCAATTATTGTTTCTGTGTGTTGTTGTAATGAGATGGCTGTGGCAACTCTTTTTTTCTCATTAATTTATTTTGTTAATTCATCCATCTATTCATTCATCCATCCATTTATTCATTGATTCATCCATGAATGAATGAATTAATCCATTCACAGGTCTGTTGGTCCAGAAGGGAAAGGAAGTGACCTTAACCACCGGTAACTTCAGCGTCCTCACGAACCTCAATGTCCGCGACGACAGCGAAGTCACCTACAAGGTGTCCGAGCCTCCTAAGAACGGCTGGCTGTATCGCCACGGAAACATCTCAGTGGAGTTTACACAGCACGACCTGAAGAAGGGCCACGTCTCGTATCGCCATGATGACAACAAGAACCTGGCGGATTGGTTCAGTGTCACGGTTAAGGTTAAAGGTCACGTCCTGAATGCCAGAATCAACGTTAAGGCTTACCTGGAGAGCCATCAGAGGCCCCCTATCCTCCAGCACAACAACACCTTACTGGTGGAGGAGAGCAAACCTGTGAAGATTGACGGGAGTAGACTGGAGGTATGTATGTTGTTTGGGTTGGGGATGAATGGATGAATAATTGGATGGATGGATGTATGAATGACTGGGTGGGCAGATGGATGGATGGATGAATGATTGGATGGATGGATGGATGTATGAATGACTGGGTGGGCAGATGGATGGATGGATGGATGGATGAATGATTGGATGGATGGATGGATGTATGAATGATTGGATGGGTGGGTGGGTGGACGGAAGGGTGGATGGATGGATGACTGGGTGGGCAGATGGATGGATGGATGGATGGATGAATGATTGGATGGATGGATGGATGTATGAATGACTGGGTGGGCAGATGGATGGATGGATGGATGGATGGATGGATGGATGGATGGATGGATGAATGATTGGATGGATGTATGAATGATTGGATGGGTGGGTGGGTGGATGGAAGGGTGGATGGATGGATGAATGATTGGATGGATGAATGATTGGATGGATGGATGGATTAATGATTGGATGGGTGGATGGATGGATGAATGAATGAATGAATGATTGGATGGATGGATGGATGAATGATTGGATGGGTGGATGGATGAATGAATTAATGATTGGATGGATGGATGTATGAATGATTGGATGGATGAATGATTGGATGGATGGATGAATGGATGAATGATTGGATGTATGAATGAATGATTGGATGAATGGATGGAAGGGTGGATGGATGAATTATTGGATGGGTGGATGGATGGATTGGATGAATGTATGAATGATTGGATGAATGGCTGAATGAATGATTGGATGGATCAATGATTGGATGTATGAATGATTGGATGGATGGATGGATGGATGAATGATTGGATGGATGGATGAATGATTGGATAGATGGATGAATCAATGAATGATTTATTGGGTGGATGTATGAATGACTGGATGGGTTGATGGATGGATGAATGAATTATTGGATGAATGATTGGATGGATGGCTGAAGGATTGGATGGATGGATGTATGAATGATTGGATGGGTGGATGGATGATTGGATGGATGATTGGATGGATGTATGAATGATTGGATGGATGAATGAGTGATTGGATGGATGGATGAATGATTGGATAGATTAATGAATGATTGGATAGATTAATGAATTATTGGGTGGATGTATGATTGACTGGGTGGGCTGATGGATGGATGGATGAATGATTGGATGGATGAATGCATGAATGATTTGATGGGTGGATGGATGGAAGGGTGGATGGATGGATGATTGGATGGATGTATGCATGATTGGATGGATGGATGGATGAATGAGTGGATGGATGAGTGGATGGGTGAATGAATGAATTCATGATTGAATGAGTAACTGGGTTGGGAATGTGTTAGTGATTGACGTAGATTAGAATATATTTGTGTTTTGTTTAGCAATATTTCTACACAGTTTTGTCATGTTATCTGCATATATGTCAGTATTGGTTCAAGTCCTTCAGGATTCCGGTACAGTATTTATTCTAACTCCTGAGCTTCAGTCAAGTAACACGTCAAACACGATGCCAAGTGATACACCAAACGTCAACTAACCTCTTTAGACACCAAACATCTCAGAGGTTGTATCCCAAAAGGCACCCTATTCCCTATGGGGACCTTGGTCAAAAGTAGTGCACTATATTAGGGACTAGGGTGCCATTTGGGACACGGGCATACTTGACAGTATATAGCCTCTGTCCACTGTGTCTAGCCTCCAACCTCTGTCTGTCTCTCTGTCTGTTCCAGGTGACCCACGAGGACAACCTGCCATCTGAGATTGTATTTACAGTGAAGGTGGCTCCTCTACACGGGTTCCTGCGGCGCTTCGTGGAGGCTGAGGAGCAGTATGTTGGAACTAAACAGATCCCCGTCCAGACCTTCTCCCAGGAAGACGTCAACGCTGGCAACATCCAGTACATGCAGACGACCCCCAGCCAGGTCTACTGGACTTGACTTTTTGTTCTTCTGTATTTTACCTTGAATGTTTAGAGACAGAAAGACAGGAAAGTAAAGAAGACAATGTGTGTCAGAAGGGTGAGGGCTGACATGCAGACAGACCCAGGCCAGGTCTTCTACTACCAAGACAGACAGACCCTGGCCAGGTCTTCTACTACCAAGACAGACAGACCCAGGCCAGGTCTTCTACTACCAAGACAGACAGACCCTGGCCAGGTCTTCTACTACCAAGACAGACAGACCCTGGCCAGGTCTTATACTACCAAGACAGACAGACCCTGGCCAGGTCTTCTACTACCAAGACAGACAGACCCTGGCCAGGTCTTCTACTACCAAGACAGACAGACCCTGGCCAGGTCTTCTACTACCAAGACAGACAGACCCTGGCCAGGTCTTCTACTACCAAGACAGACAGACCCTGGAACCAAGACAGACAGACCCTGGCCAGGTCTTATACTACCAAGACAAACAGACCCTGGCCAGGTCTTCTACTACCAAGACAGACAGACCCTGGCCAGGTCTTCTATACTACTGGCCAGGTCTTCTACTACCAAGACAGACAGACCCTGGCCAGGTCTTCTACTACCAAGACAGACAGACCCTGGCCAGGTCTTCTACTACCAAGACAGACAGACCCTGGAACCAAGACAGACAGACCCTGGCCAGGTCTTATACTACCAAGACAGATAGACCCTGGCCAGGTCTTCTACTACCAAGACAGACAGACCCTGGCCAGGTCTTCTACTACCAAGACAGACAGACCCTGGCCAGGTCTTCTACTACCAAGACAGACAGACCCTGGAACCAAGACAGACAGACCCTGGCCAGGTCTTATACTACCAAGACAGACAGACCCTGGCCAGGTCTTCTACCCAAGACAGACAGACCCTGGCCAGGTCTTCTACTACCAAGACAGACAGACCCTGGCCAGGTCTTCTACTACCAAGACAGACAGACCCTGGCCAGGTCTTCTACTACCAAGACAGACAGACCCTGGCCAGGTCTTCTACTACCAAGACAGACAGACCCTGGCCAGACAGACAGACCCTGGCCAGGTCTTCTACTACCAAGACAGACAGACCCTGGAACCAAGACAGACAGACCCTGGCCAGGTCTTATACTACCAAGACAGACAGACCCTGGCCAGGTCTTCTACTACCAAGACAGACAGACCCTGGCCAGGTCTTCTACTACCAAGACAGACAGACCCTGGCCAGGTCTTCTACTACCAAGACAGACAGACCCTGGCCAGGTCTTCTACTACCAAGACAGACAGACCCTGGCCAGGTCTTCTACTACCAAGACAGACAGACCCTGGCCAGGTCTTCTACTACCAAGACAGACAGACCCTGGCCAGGTCTTCTACTACCAAGACAGACAGACCCTGGAACCAAGACAGACAGACCCTGGCCAGGTCTTATACTACCAAGACAGACAGACCCTGGCCAGGTCTTCTACTACCAAGACAGACAGACCCTGGCCAGGTCTTCTACTACCAAGACAGACAGACCCTGGAACCAAGACAGACAGACCCTGGCCAGGTCTTATACTACCAAGACAGACAGACCCTGGCCAGGTCTTCTACTACCAAGACAGACAGACCCTGGCCAGGTCTTCTACTACCAAGACAGACAGTCCCTGGCCAGGTCTTATACTACCAAGACAGACAGACCCTGGCCAGGTCTTATACTACCAAGACAGACAGACCCTGGCCAGGTCTTCTACTACCAAGACAGACAGACCCTGGAACCAAGACAGACAGACCCTGGCCAGGTCTTTTACTACCAAGACAGACAGACCCTGGCCAGGTCTTATACTACCAAGACAGACAGACCCTGGCCAGGTCTTCTACTACCAAGACAGACAGACCCTGGAACCAAGACAGACAGACCCTGGCCAGGTCTTCTACTACCAAGACAGACAGACCCTGGCCAGGTCTTATACTACCAAGACAGACAGACCCTGGCCAGGTCTTCTACTACCAAGACAGACAGACCCTGGCCAGGTCTTCTACTACCAAGACAGACAGACCCTGGCCAGGTCTTCTACTACCAAGACAGACAGACCCTGGCCAGGTCTTCTACTACCAAGACAGACAGACCCTGGCCAGGTCTTCTACTACCAAGACAGACAGACCCTGGAACCAAGACAGACAGACCCTGGCCAGGTCTTATACTACCAAGACAGACAGACCCTGGCCAGGTCTTCTACTACCAAGACAGACAGACCCTGGCCAGGTCTTCTACTACCAAGACAGACAGACCCTGGCCAGGTCTTCTACTACCAAGACAGACAGACCCTGGCCAGGTCTTCTACTACCAAGACAGACAGACCCTGGCCAGGTCTTCTACTACCAAGACAGACAGACCCTGGCCAGGTCTTCTACTACCAAGACAGACAGACCCTGGCCAGGTCTTCTACTACCAAGACAGACAGACCCTAGAACCAAGACAGACAGACCCTGGCCAGGTCTTATACTACCAAGACAGACAGACCCTGGCCAGGTCTTCTACTACCAAGACAGACAGACCCTGGCCAGGTCTTCTACTACCAAGACAGACAGACCCTGGAACCAAGACAGACAGACCCTGGCCAGGTCTTATACTACCAAGACAGACAGACCCTGGCCAGGTCTTCTACTACCAAGACAGACAGACCCTGGCCAGGTCTTCTACTACCAAGACAGACAGACCCTGGCCAGGTCTTATACCAAGACAGACAGACCCTGGACCAAGACAGACAGACCCTGGCCAGGTCTTATACTACCAAGACAGACAGACCCTGGCCAGGTCTTCTACTACCAAGACAGACAGACCCTGGAACCAAGACAGACAGACCCTGGCCAGGTCTTTTACTACCAAGACAGACAGACCCTGGCCAGGTCTTATACTACCAAGACAGACAGACCCTGGCCAGGTCTTCTACTACCAAGACAGACAGACCCTGGAACCAAGACAGACAGACCCTGGCCAGGTCTTCTACTACCAAGACAGACAGACCCTGGCCAGGTCTTCTACTACCAAGACAGACAGACCCTGGCCAGGTCTTCTACTACCAAGACAGACAGACCCTGGAACCAAGACAGACAGACCCTGGAACCAAGACAGACAGACCCTGGCCAGGTCTTATACTACCAAGACAGACAGACCCTGGCCAGGTCTTCTACTACCAAGACAGACAGACCCTGGCCAGGTCTTCTACTACCAAGACAGACAGACCCTGGAACCAAGACAGACAGACCCTGGCCAGGTCTTATACTACCAAGACAGACAGACCCTGGAACCAAGACAGACAGACCCTGGAACCAAGACACAGACCCTGACCAGGTCTTCTACTACCAAGAAAGACAGACCCTGGCCAGGTCTTATACTACCAAGACAGACAGACCCTGGCCAGGTCTTCTACTACCAAGACAGACAAACCCTGGAACCAAGACACAGACCCTAGCCAATTCTTCTACTAACAAGACAGACAGACCCTGGCCAGGTCTTATACTACCAAGACAGACAGACCCTGGAACCAAGACAGACAGACCCTGGAACCAAGACACAGACCCTGACCAGGTCTTCTACTACCAAGACAGACAGACCCTGGCCAGGTCTTCTACTACCAAGACAGACAGACCCTGGAACCAAGACACAGACCCTAGCCAATTCTTCTACTAACAAGACAGACAGACCCTGGCCAGGTCTTCTACTACCAAGACAGACAGACCCTGGAACCAAGACAGACAGACCCTAGCCAGTTCTTCCAATAACAAGACAGACAGACCCTGGCCAGGTCTTCTACTACCAAGACAGACAGACAGACCCTGGAACCAAGACAGACAGACCCTAGCCAGTTCTTCTACTAACAAGACAGACAGACCCTGGCCAGGTCTTCTACTACCAAGACAGACAGACCCTGGAACCAAGACAGACAGACCCTGGAACCAAGACAGACAGACCCTAGGCAGGTCTTCTACTACCAAGACAGACAGACCCTGGAACCAAGACAGACAGACAGACCCTGGAACCAAGACACAGACCCTGGCCAGGTCTTCTACTACCAAGACAGACAGACCCTGGAACCAAGACAGACAGACCCTGGAACCAAGACACAGACCCTGGCCAGGTCTTCTACTACCAAGACAGACAGACCCTGGAACCAAGACAGACAGACCCTGGCAGGGGGGTTGAACTTGCCTTTCTTCCACTAACAAGGGCACACTTGTCTTTTCTTACTACTAACCCCCTCTACTGTACTTTAAGTTGAATGGATAGAGAGTGAAAAAGAGGCAGGGAAGTAGGGAGAGCGGTGTGTCTCAGAAGGGTGAGGGTACTATCCATTAGACTAGACCAGACCACCCCAGGCCACTGCACTGGTCTTTACAGGGTTGGGGTCAATTCAGGAAGTAAACAAAATTCAAATTCCAATTTTTCTTAATTTGAAAAGCATTGTAATTTCGGTGTATTTCTTGAATTGACTGGAATTTTAAAGGACTGTTAAATGACTTACAGGTCAATGTAAAACTCTCTTCTTCCTGTTTAGGTCAACGACACATTCCTATTGGACGTCTCTAACGGTGTCACAGAGGTCAACAGTATCAGGATATCCGTGGACATAATCCCCCGCCTCATCCCTCTCCAGGTATTCTTGTTTTGTTATTGTAGAATTATTGTATTGTTTTGTTATTGTAGAATTATTGTTTTGTTATTGTAGAATTATTGTTTTGTTGTAGAATTATTGTTTTGTTTTGTTGTAGAATTATTGTTTGTTGTAGAATTATTGTATTGTTTTGTTGTAGAATTATTGTTTGTTGTAGAATTATTGTATTGTTTTGTTGTAGAATTATTGTTTGTTGTAGAATTATTGTTTGTTGTAGAATTATTGTTTGTTGTAGAATTATTGTATTGTTTTGTTGTTGTAGAATTATTGTATTGTTGTATAATCATTGTATTGTTTTGTTGTTGTAGGATTATTGTGCTATCATACATTTTTATGTACGTTTGTAAATTAGTGTATAATTCATCTATGACTGCAGGCTTCCAATAAATGCTATTACTTCTACCACTACAGGTGTCCAATTTCACCCTGAGAGAGGGCGGGGCCAAGGCCTTGACACAGGAAGTGCTCAGGGTCACCAACCGACACTTCTCTGGCCTCAACTTCCTATACAGTTTGACTGAGCCGCCGCAGAACGGATATATTGAACATTCACGTTACCCCGGTGTTCCTGTGCTGACTTTCACCAGACGCCAGGTAAGACTCTGTTATTCTCTCTTTTTTTTTGTCATGTTGAAGAAGGACACATTAAAATACTCTATATGTAATTCTACAAAGATTTTTTTCCATATTTCATATTTTTTTTTTGCGGATGATATCAGACAAGAATATACATTTCTACACAACCACAAACTATACTATATAAGTTCCTCAGGATCCTTGGTTTAGATTGATTACTCGAGATGATCTAATACCACATTATAAGCAGTTCATAGACATTTGTAACAAGTCTTATAATGCATTATGGCAGCGTCAGAATGCATTATACCTGTATGACTTAAGTAAAATGTTCCCTCCAACTTCTTCACATCCATGATTCTTTTATAGACACTCAAAAGACACCTTACATTAAAGTAACATTTCAAATCAAAGTTTGACTCCATTTTGACCCTCATGCCCCCCTCTAGGTGGAGCAGGAGTTAATCTACTACATACATGACAGCAGTGAGACGTTAGAAGACAACTTCACTGTGGTGGCCAACGACACAGGCCTGAGGAAACAGAGCTCTCCCTGTATCGTGTACATCCAGGTCACAGCCGTCAACGACCAGCATCCAGTCATCACCGCCAACAGGGTTCTCAGGGTGAGTCCTCTAGTCATCACCGCCAACAGGGTTCTCAGGCTGAGTCCTCTAGTCATCACTGACCAACAGGGTTCTCAGGGTGAGTCCTCTAGTCCTCACTGACCAACAGGGTCCTCGGGGTGAGTCCTATAGTCATCACCGCCAACAGGGTTCTCAGGGTGAGTCCGCTAGTCATCACTGACCAACAGGTTTCTCAGGTGAGTCCTCTAGTCCTCACTGACCAACAGGGTCCTCGGGGTGAGTCCTCTAGTCATCACCGCCAACAGGGTTCTCAGGCTGAGTCCTCTAGTCATCACTGACCAACAGGGTTCTCAGGGTGAGTCCTCTAGTCCTCACTGACCAACAGGGTCCTCGGGGTGAGTCCTATAGTCATCACCGCCAACAGGGTTCTCAGGGTGAGTCCGCTAGTCATCACTGACCAACAGGTTTCTCAGGTGAGTCCTCTAGTCATCACTGACCAACATGGTTCTCAGGGTGAGTCCTCTAGTCATCACTGACCAACAGGGTCCTCAGGCTGAGTCCTCTAGTCCTCACTGACCAACAGGGTCCTCAGGCTGAGTCCTCTAGTCATCACTGACCAACAGGGTCCTCGGGGTGAGTGCTCTAGTCATCACCGCCAACAGGGTTCTCAGGCTGAGTCCTCTAGTCATCACTGACCAACAGGGTTCTCAGGGTGAGTCCTCTAGTCATCACTGACCAACAGGGTCCTCGGGGTGAGTCCTATAGTCATCACCGCCAACAGGGTTCTCAGGGTGAGTCCGCTAGTCATCACTGACCAACAGGTTTCTCAGGTGAGTCCTCTAGTCATCACTGACCAACATGGTTCTCAGGGTGAGTCCGCTAGTCATCACTGACCAACAGGGTCCTCGGGGTGAGTCCTCTAGTCGTCACTGCCAACAGGGTTCTCAGGGTGAGTCCGCTAGTCATCACTGACCAACAGGTTTCTCAGGTGAGTCCTCTAGTCTTCACTGACCAACAGGGTTCTCAGGGTGAGTCCTCTAGTCATCACTGACCAACAGGGTTCTCAGGGTGAGTCCTCTAGTCATCACTGACCAACAGGATCCTCAGGCTGAGTCCTCTAGTCATCACTGACCAACAGGGTTCTCAGGGTGTCCTCTAGTCATCACTGACCAACAGGGTCCTCGGGGTGAGTCCTCTAGTCATCACCGCCAACAGGGTTCTCAGGGTGAGTCCTCTAGTCATCACTGACCAACAGGTTTCTCAGGTGAGTCCTCTAGTCATCACTGACCAACAGGGTTCTCGGGGTGAGTCCTCTAGTCATCACTGACCAACAGGGTTCTCAGGGTGGGTCCTCTAGTCATCACTGACCAACAGGGTCCTCGGGGTGAGTCCTCTAGTCATCACCGCCAACAGGGTTCTCAGGGTGAGTCCGCTAGTCATCACTGACCAACAGGTTTCTCAGGTGAGTCCTCTAGTCTTCACTGACCAACAGGGTTCTCAGGGTGAGTCCTCTAGTCATCACTGACCAACAGGGTTCTCAGGGTGAGTCCTCTAGTCATCACTGACCAACAGGATCCTCAGGCTGAGTCCTCTAGTCCTCACTGACCAACAGGGTTCTCAGGGTGTCCTCTAGTCATCACTGACCAACAGGGTCCTCGGGGTGAGTCCTCTAGTCATCACCGCCAACAGGGTTCTCAGGGTGAGTCCGCTAGTCATCACTGACCAACAGGTTTCTCAGGTGAGTCCTCTAGTCATCACTGACCAACAGGGTTCTCGGGGTGAGTCCTCTAGTCATCACTGACCAACAGGGTTCTCAGGGTTAGTCCGCTAGTCATCACTGACCAACAGGGTCCTCAGGGTGAGTCCTCTAGTCATCACTGACCAACAGGATCCTCAGGCGGAGTCCTCTAGTCATCACTGACCAACAGGGTCCTCAGGGTGAGTCCTCTAGTCCTCACTGACCAACAGGGTCCTCGGGGTGAGTCCTCTAGTCCTCACTGACCAACAGGGTCCTCGGGGTGAGTCCTCTAGTCATCACTGACCAACAGGGTTCTCAGGTGAGTCCTCTAGTCATCACTGACCAACAGGGTCCTCAGGCTGAGACCTCTAGTCATCACTGACCAACAGGGTTCTCAGGGTGAGTCCTCTAGTCATCACTGACCAACAGGGTCCTCAGGGTGAGTCCTCTAGTCATCACTGACCAACAGGGTTCTCAGGGTGAGTCCGCTAGTCATCACTGACCAACAGGGTTCTCAGGGTGAGTCCTCTAGTCATCACTGACCAACAGGGTCCTCAGGCTGAGTCCTCTAGTCATCACTGACCAACAGGGTCCTCAGGGTGAGTCCTCTAGTCATCACTTACCAACAGGGTTCGCAGGGCAAGTGGCGTGAGATGATAGAGATATATTTAGTCGACCCTTCCTGTGTCCCAAATGGCACTATACTTTTGACCAGAGTCGTATGTCAAAAGTAGTGCACTATATAGGGAATAGGGCTCTGGTCTAAACTAGTGCACTATATAGGGAATAGGGCTCTGGTCTAAAATAGTGCACTATATAGAGAATAGGGCTCTGGTCTAAAGTCGTGTGCTATATAGGGAATAGGGCTCTGGTCTAAAGTAGTACCACTATATAGGAAATAGGGATCTGGTCTAAAGTAGTGCACTATATAGGGAATAGGGCTCTGGTCTAAAGTAGTGCACTATATAGGGAATAGGACTCTGGTCTAAAGTAGTGCACTATATAGGGAATAGGGCTCTGGTCTAAAGTAGTACCACTCTATAGGGAATAGGACTCTGGTCTAAAGTAGTGCACTATATAGAGAATATGGCTCTGCTCTAAAGTCGTGTACTATATAGGGAATAGGGCTCTGGTCTAAAGTAGTACCACTATATAGGAAATAGGGATCTGGTCTAAAGTAGTGCACTATATAGGGAATAGGGCTCTGGTCTAAAGTAGTGCACTATATAGGGAATAGGACTCTGGTCTAAAGTAGTGCACTATATAGGGAATAGGACTCTGGTCTAAAGTAGTGCACTACATAAGGAATAGGGCTCTGGTCTAAAGTAGTGTACTATATAGGGATTAGGGTGCCATTTGGGATCCAGAAGCTGGTTCTTTTTGTATTGACTGGTGGCTGGGTGGCAGTTCGTCTCTGACAACGGGACTTAAGCAGCGGTCAGTCAATATGCCTCATGATGTGGGCAGGCAGTGTTGGGACTGGGTTGGGGGAGGCTAGTGGTAAGGTATACGTGGGTGGAGGGGGGAGGCTAGTGGTAAGGTATGCCAGCTATGTGGAGGAGGATCCCAAAACAGACTGTCTGTGATGCCGAGCAGCTTTTTTACTCATTGGGAAGACAACATTGTAAACGGATAGTAGGGTGAACTGGAACAAGTCTATTTAAAGGTTGGGAAATGGAAACAATTGTGTTTCTATGTGAATCAAGGAGGTGGATAGTAGATGAGAACATCTGGAGAGTAAATAATGGACTGTCAGTTAAATCAGTTGTTCTATGTGAATCAAGGAGGTGGATAGTAGATGAGAACATCTGGAGAGTAAATAATGGACTGTCAGTTAAATCAGTTGTTCTATGTGAATCAAGGAGGTGGATAGTAGATGAGAACATCTGGAGAGTAAATAATGGACTGTCAGTTAAATCAGTTGTTCTATGTGAATCAAGGAGGTGGATAGTAGATGAGAACATCTGGAGAGTAAATAATGGACTGTCAGTTAAATCAGTTGTTCTATGTGAATCAAGGAGGTGGATAGTAGATGAGAACATCTGGAGAGTAAATAATGGACTGTCAGTTAAATCAGTTGTTCTATGTGAATCAAGGAGGTGGATAGTAGATGAGAACATCTGGAGAGTAAATAATGGACTGTCAGTTAAATCAGTTGTTCTATGTGAATCAAGGAGGTGGATAGTAGATGAGAACATCTGGAGAGTAAATAATGGACTGTCAGTTAAATCAGTTGTTCTATGTGAATCAAGGAGGTGGATAGTAGATGAGAACATCTGGAGAGTAAATAATGGACTGTCAGTTAAATCAGTTGTTTAACTTCCTGAAGAGAGTGTAGTTGAAATACTCCAATGCAAATGAACCCGATTTTAAAAATAAACCCCATAGCAACAGTCTAGGTAAAATAAATAAATTCATATAAATAAACCCTATTCCCTATTAGACTGGTATAGAATCCTATTCCCTATAGGACTGGTATAGAATCCTATTCCCTTTAAGACTGGTATAGCATCTTATTCCCTATTAGACTGGTATAGCATCCGTTTAGACTGGTATAGAATCCTATTAGACTGGTATAGCATCCTATTAGACTGGTATAGAATCCTAAAAGACTGGTATAGCATCCTATTAGACTGGTATAGCATCCTATTAGACTGGTATAGCATCCTATTAGACTGGTATAGCATCCTATTAGACTGGTATAGAATCCTATTAGACTGGTATAGCATCCTATTCCCTATAGGACTGGTATAGCATCCTATTAGACTGGTATAGCATCCTATTAGACTGGTATAGCATCCTATTAGACTGGTATAGCATCCTATTAGACTGGTATAGAATCCTATTAGACTGGTATAGCATCCTGTTAGACTGGTATAGCATCATATTAGACTGGTATAGAATCCTATTCCCTATAGGACTGGTATAGAATCCTATTAGACTGGTATAGAATCCTATTCCCTATAGGACTGGTATAGAATCCTATTAGACTGGTATAGAATCCTATTCCCTATAGGACTGGTATAGAATCCTATTCCCTATTAGACTGGTATAGAATCCTATTCCCTATAAGACTGGTATAGCATCCTATTAGACTGGTATAGAATCCTATTCCCTATAAGACTGGTATAGCATCCTATTAGACTGGTATAGAATCCTATTAGACTGGTACAGCATCCTATTAGACTGGTATATCATCCTGTTTGACTGGTATAGCATCCTGTTAGACTGGTATAGAATCCTATTCCCTATAAGACTGGTATATAATCCTGTTAGACTGGTATAGAATCCTAATAGACTGGTATAGCATCCTATTCCCTATAAGACTGGTATAGCGTCCTATTCCCTATAAGACTGGTATAGCGTCCTATTCCCTATAGGACTAGTATAGCATCCTATTATACTGGTATAGAATCCTATTAGACTGGTACAGCATCCTATTAGACTGGTATATCATCCTGTTTGACTGGTATAGCATCCTGTTAGACTGGTATAGAATCCTATTCCCTATAAGACTGGTATATAATCCTGTTAGACTGGTATAGAATCCTAATAGACTGGTATAGCGTCCTATTCCCTATAAGACTGGTATAGCGTCCTATTCCCTATAGGACTGGTATAGAATCCCATTAGACTGGTATAGAATACAATTCCCTATAAGACTGGTATAGCATCCTGTTAGACTGGTATAGAATCATATTCCCCATAGGACTGGTATAGCATCCTATTAGACTGGTATAGCATCCTGTTAGACTGGTATAGCATCCTATTAGACTGGTATAGCATCCTGTTAGACTGGTATAGCATCCTGTTAGACTGGTATAGCATCCTATTAGACTGGTATAGCATCCTCTTAGACTGGTATAGAATCCTATTCCCTATAAGACTGGTATAGAATCCTATTAGACTGGTATAGCATCCTATTAGACTGGTATAGCATCCTGTTAGACTGGTATAGAATCCTATTCCCTATAGGACTGGTATAGCATCCTGTTAGACTGGTATAGCATCCTGTTAGACTGTTATAGCATCCTGTTAGACTGGTATAGAATCCTATTCCCTATAGGACTGGTATAGCATCCTATTAGACTGGTATAGCATCCTATTAGACTGGTATAGCATCCTATTAGACTGGTATAGCATCCTATTATACTGGTATAGAATCATATTCCCTATTAGACTGGTATAGCATCCTATTAGACTGGTATAGCATCCTATTAGCCTGGTATAGCATCCTGTTAGACTGGTATAGCATCCTGTTAGACTGGTATAGCATCCTGTTAGACTGGTATAGCATCCTGTTAGACTGGTATAGCATCCTGTTAGACTGGTATAGCATCCTGTTAGACTGGTATAGAATCCTATTCCCTATAGGACTGGTATAGCATCCTGTTAGACTGGTATAGCATCCTGTTAGACTGGTATAGAATCCTATTCCCTGTTAGACTGGTATAGCATCCTGTTAGACTGGTATAGAATCCTATTAGACTGGTATAGCATCCTATTAGACTGGTATAGCATCCTATTAGACTGGTATAGCATCCTATTATACTGGTATAGAATCATATTCCCTATTAGACTGGTATAGCATCCTCTTAGACTGGTATAGAATCCTATTCCCTATTAGACTGGTATAGCATCCTATTAGACTGGTATAGCATCCTGTTAGACTGGTATAGAATCCTATTCCCTATAGGACTGGCATAGCATCCTGTTAGACTGGTATAGCATCCTGTTAGACTGGTATAGCATCCTGTTAGACTGGTATAGAATCCTATTAGACTGGTATAGCATCCTATTAGACTGGTATAGCATCCTATTCCCTATAGGACTGGTATAGCATCCTGTTAGACTGGTATAGCATCCTATTAGACTGGTATAGCATCCTATTAGACTGGTATAGCATCCTATTAGACTGGTATAGCATCCTATTATACTGGTATAGAATCATATTCCGTATTAAACTGGTATAGCATCCTCTTAGACTGGTATAGAATCCTATTCCCTATTAGACTGGTATAGCATCCTATTAGACTGGTATAGCATCCTGTTAGACTGGTATAGCATCCTGTTAGACTGGTATAGAATCCTATTAGACTGGTATAGAATCCTATTCCCTATAGGACTGGTATAGCATCCTATTAGACTGGTATAGCATCCTGTTAGACTGGTATAGCATCCTGTTAGACTGGTATAGCATCCTGTTAGACTGGTATAGAATCCTATTCCCTATAGGACTGGTATAGCATCCTATTAGACTGGTATAGCATCCTGTTAGACTGGTATAGCATCCTGTTAGACTGGTATAGAATCCTATTCCCTATAGGACTGGTATAGCATCCTATTAGACTGGTATAGCATCCTATTAGACTGGTATAGCATCCTATAGGACTGGTATAGCATCCTATTAGACTGGTATAGCATCCTATTAGACTGGTATAGCATCCTATTAGACTGGTATAGCATCCTCTTAGACTGGTATATAATCCTATTCCCTATTAGACTGGTATAGCATCCTATTAGACTGGTATAGCATCCTATTAGACTGGTATAGCATCCTATTAGACTGGTATAGCATCCTATTAGACTGGTATAGCATCCTGTTAGACTGGTATAGAATCCTATTCCCTTGGTCTTAAGTAGTGCACTATAGAAGGTTTTTGGGTGCCATTTAGGACGGAGACACGGCGTCTGCCAGTATAGCTGTCTGTCCATCTGGCAGTTGTCCATCTGTTCGCTAGTTACAGACAGGGGGCTGGTGGCACCCTCATGGGGGAGAACAGGCTCACGGTAATTACTGGAGCGGAATGGGTGGAATGGAATCAAATGGTGTCCAGGTGTTTGATGCCTCTCCATTAGCGTCGTTCTCCCCTCAACAGTTTCCTGTGTGACACGCTCAGTTGAGTGTGTGTGTGTGTGTGTGTGTCTGTACTAATGTGTAGTTGGACTGAATTCCAGCTGTTCAAGGTGATTGAAGTACCAACAAGTAGAGCTTTTAGTTCTCGTATGTGTTTTACCCTGAATGCCACACATTCCTCTCGGCTCTCGTCTTGGTTCAGACCCTCTAATTAGAAGAAAAATAAATAATGGCACCATATTTCCCTATATAGTGCACTACTTTTGACTAAAAATCTATGGGCCCTGGTCTCTTCTCACAAAAGTAGTGCACTATATAGGGAATAGGGTTCAGTTTGGGATGTACTCCCCCATTCGACCATAAACTTCACATTTAGATCTGTGTCTCTCTACTGTATATAGCCTCTCTACTGTATATAGCCTCTCTACTGTATATAGCCTATCTACTGTATATAGCCTCTCTACTGTATATAGCCTCTCTACTGTATATAACCTCTCTACTGTATATAACCTCTCTACTGTATATAACCTCTCTACTGTATATAACCTCTCTACTGTATAGAGCCTCTCTACTGTATTTAGCCTCTCTACTGTATATAGCCTCTCTACTGTATATAACCTCTCTACTGTATATAGCCTCTCTACTGTATATAACCTCTCTACTGTATAGAGCCTCTCTACTGTATATAGCCTCGCTACTGTATATAACCTCTCTACTGTATATAGCCTCTCTACTGTATATAGCCTCTCTACTGTATATAACCTCTCTACTGTATATAGCCTCTCTACTGTATATAACCTCTCTACTGTATATAACCTCTCTACTGTATAGAGCCTCTCTACTGTATATAGCCTCTCTACTGTATATAACCTCTCTACTGTATATAGCCTCTCTACTGTATATAGCCTCTCTACTGTATATAGCCTCTCTACTGTATATAACCTCTCTACTGTATATAGCCTCTCTACTGTATATAACCTCTCTACTGTATATAGCCTCTCTACTGTATATAACCTAGGAACCTGGTTCTAGGAATGTTGTAGCTCGGGACATTAGTGTTGATATGTTTTTTAAACGTAGTGTTTAATATTGATGTTGAAACCGTTAATCTGTTCGACACGGAGACTGGGCTCACAACAGACCAATGTCTTGTAAGTATTGGGGAAAGATAGCCTGTTTTTCGAATACCACTTAGGTGCACTAAGCAGGCTTCACTTAGTAACTTCCTATAACAGTTGGGTCTTGGCTGGGTTACAGTCAAGCCCTTTGTGACGTGTTGTGTTGTGAAGAGGGCTTTTAAACAACGTGGGAGTAAGATGGAAATTGGAATTAACCAATTAAAAAGATGTTGAAAACAAAAAAGGCCATTTAAATGTGATTGATTTGGTTGTCCACAAGATGGCTCTCTGCAACCACTTGACTCACTGTTTAGAATTAAATAGTGGTATTACTTTAAATGAGTTACACAACAACTAAGTACATGACTCTGTTTTGAGCACAATGGACACAAGTGGACACAGAATTCTAATTTGCTTGAGAAAAAAAGAAGTAACTAATTGTAGGTTAACTGTTTTTAACACCAAGGACAGATGGGACACACGGACATGAATTTACCTTAGACATGAATCGTTGCAAACGCATTCATGTTCTATTCTATTGTGACACGCATTAGTGAGATTCAAGCCTATAGTCTTCTCTGTCCCTGGGATCAGTTCACTGCACCACCAGGATGGAGCTGAAATAACATGTTTTACTGCACATACAAAGCTGTTCATTTTAGTCTATTCACACCATAGAGATAGATAGAGGACTTATCTTTATAATTGTTTTACTGCACATACAACGATGTTCATTTTAGTCTATTCACACCATAGAGATAGATAGAGGACTTATCTTTATAATTGTTTTACTACACATACAACGCTGTTCATTTTAGTCTATTCACACCATAGAGATAGATAGAGGACTTATCTTTATAATTGTTTTACTACACATACAACGCAGTTCATTTTAGGCTACTCAAACAGAACCCATTTCAAAGAAAACTCGTTAAGATCAGGTGTGGCCAATTAGTGGGCGCGGCTAACACACCTGAACACACTTAACAAGTTAGAGGATAAGAGAGATGTATATGTTTTTAAAATAAAGCAATTGTACACGAGGGCGTGCTAAACAGCAGCGCTGCGGTCATAGGTTCGAGGCCGAGCTTCTAGCCAGACCAAATGTCAGGCTGGTATCTACTAGTCAGACCAAATGTCAGGCTGGTATCTACTAGTCAGACCAAATGTCAGGCTGGTATCTACTAGTCAGACCAAATGTCAGGCTGGTATCTACTAGCCAGACCAAATGTCAGGCTGGTATCTACTAGCCAGACCAAATGTCAGGCTGGTATCTACTAGCCAGACCAAATGTCAGGCTGGTATCTACTAGTCAGACCAAATGTCAGGCTGGTATCTACTAGCCAGACCAAATGTCAGGCTGGTATCTACTAGCCAGACCAAATGTCAGGCTGGTATCTACTAGCCAGACCAAATGTCAGGCTGGTATCTACTAGTCAGACCAAATGTCAGGCTGGTATCTACTAGCCAGACCAAATGTCAGGCTGGTATCTACTAGCCAGACCAAATGTCAGGCTGGTATCTACTAGCCAGACCAAATGTCAGGCTGGTATCTACTAGCCAGACCAAATGTCAGGCTGGTATCTACTAGCCAGACCAAATGTCAGGCTGGTATCTACTAGCCAGACCAAATGTCAGGCTGGTATCTACTAGCCAGACCAAATGTCAGGCTGGTATCTACTAGCCAGACCAAATGTCAGGCTGGTATCTACTAGCCAGACCAAATGTCAGGCTGGTATCTACTAGCCAGACCAAATGTCAGGCTGGTATCTTCTAGCCAGACCAAATGTCAGGCTGGTATCTACTAGCCAGACCAAATGTCAGGCTGGTATCTACTAGCCAGACCAAATGTCAGGCTGGTATCTACTAGCCAGACCAAATGTCAGGCTGGTATCTACTAGCCAGACCAAATGTCAGGCTGGTATCTTCTAGCCAGACCAAATGTCAGGCTGGTATCTACTAGCCAGACCAAATGTCAGGCTGGTATCTTCTAGCCAGACCAAATGTCAGGCTGGTATCTACTAGCCAGACCAAATGTCAGGCTGGTATCTTCTAGCCAGACCAAATGTCAGGCTGGTATCTACTAGCCAGACCAAATGTCAGGCTGGTATCTACTAGCCAGACCAAATGTCAGGCTGGTATCTACTAGCCAGACCAAATGTCAGGCTGGTATCTACTAGCCAGACCAAATGTCAGGCTGGTATCTACTAGCCAGACCAAATGTCAGGCTGGTATCTACTAGCCAGACCAAATGTCAGGCTGGTATCTACTAGCCAGACCAAATGTCAGGCTGGTATCTACTAGCCAGACCAAATGTCAGGCTGGTATCTACTAGCCAGACCAAATGTCAGGCTGGTATCTACTAGCCAGACCAAATGTCAGGCTGGTATCTACTAGCCAGACCAAATGTCAGGCTGGTATCTACTAGCCAGACCAAATGTCAGGCTGGTATCTACTAGCCAGACCAAATGTCAGGCTGGTATCTACTAGCCAGACCAAATGTCAGGCTGGTATCTACTAGCCAGACCAAATGTCAGGCTGGTATCTACTAGCCAGACCAAATGTCAGGCTGGTATCTACTAGCCAGACCAAATGTCAGGCTGGTATCTACTAGCCAGACCAAATGTCAGGCTGGTATCTACTAGCCAGACCAAATGTCAGGCTGGTATCTACTAGCCAGACCAAATGTCAGGCTGGTATCTACTAGCCAGACCAAATGTCAGGCTGGTATCTACTAGCCAGACCAAATGTCAGGCTGGTATCTACTAGCCAGACCAAATGTCAGGCTGGTATCTACTAGCCAGACCAAATGTCAGGCTGGTATCTACTAGCCAGACCAAATGTCAGGCTGGTATCTACTAGCCAGACCAAATGTCAGGCTAAAAGCAAGGGGAGATAATGTCTTGATGCTTCTTTTTTTTACAGTGGAGATCAAGTTTATGAATTGGCTGGCTGGCTGGCTGGGTGGCTGGCTGGCTGGCTGGCTGGCTGGCTGGCTGGCTGGGTTGATGGGACACATTTTTATTTATTTTTTTACAACGTTTTGGTCTGAAAAATGCTTGTTTTAACCAACCTGTTGTAGAATAACATTCTTAGTATGTTACTAAAGTTTTCTTGTATACTACAACATTATATACTAAGCACTAAACGAGATCGAGGGATACTACAGAGTGTAACCTGAAGTATTTTATATATATTTGTTTAATGTGGGATCGGTTGATTCTGATATTTTCCAAGTGGGAAACTCAGAGCTTATTTATTTCTACGAGTTTCCAAATCAGAAATGTCAGAGTTCCCGAGTTGTCTTTTTTAAAAGCGTTTTTAGTCCTGACATGAAAAGACAAACTACAGAGGCCACTCCAGTGTTAATCAGTGTAGTCAGAGGCCACTCCAGTGTTAATTACTACTATTACTACTGTTTAGTGCTGTTTTTCAAATACCACTTAGGTGCACTAAGCAGGCTTCACTTAGTAACTTGCTTCCTATAACAGTTGGGTCTTGGCTGGGTTACAGTCAAGCCCTTTGTGACGTGTTGTGTTGTGAAGAGGGCTTTTAAACAACGTGGGAGTAAGATGGATTTTGGAATTGACCAATTAAAAATATGTTGAAAACATATAAGGCCTTTAAATGTGTTTGATTTGGTTGTCTCCTAAGGCGTGGATGGGGGGGTCAGTGACAGATATAAGGATTTGATTGGTTGCCTCAAGTTTGTGAGTGATTTGATTGGTTGTCTCCCCAGGTGTGGGTGGGGTCGGTCACAGAGATCCGCTCTGAGGACCTGGATGCCCAGGATGAGGACACACCCCCTGAGGAGCTGCAGGTGATAGTGACTCCGCCCTCTAATGGCCACCTGGCGCTGAAGAGCGCCCACACCAGGCCGATCCTGAACTTCACCCTGCAACACATCTATCTGGGACAGCTGCTGTTCGTCCACAGTGGTAAGACCTGATCCTAAACCTGTACAAACTTAGTCTTCTAGTGGAGTTGGATGGAGTAGTAGATATCAGAGGGGTGTACTGTAGTAGTAGATACCAGAGGGGTGTACTGTAGTAGTAGATACCAGAGAGGTGTACTGTAGTAGTAGATACCAGAGGGGTGTAGTAGTAGATACCAGAGGGGTGTAGTAGTAGATGCCAGAGGGGTGTAGTATAGTAGTAGATACCAGAGGGGTGTACTGTAGTAGTAGATACCAGAGGGGTGTACTGTAGTAGTAGATACCAGAGGGGTGTACTGTAGTAGTAGTAGATACCAGAGGGGTGTACTGTAGTAGTAGATACCAGAGGGGTGTACTGTAGTAGTAGATACCAGAGGGGTGTACTGTAGTAGTAGATACCAGAGGGGTGTAGTATAGTAATACCGGTAGAACCCTCTGTGGAAAGGGTTCTCCTATGGGGACAGGTGAAGAACCCTTTTATAATCAAGATAGATTTTTTTTTTCTTTTCCCTAGGAGTCTAGGATCATGCCCCCCCCCCCCCCCCTTGTCTATATAGCCTTACTCATTATGATGTAAAACGCAAGACTGATCCTGGACCATTACTCCTACTCTGAGACGCTTGATAACTACTGGCCATTGAAGCTTATTGTCTTGGGGCCGAAGGGAATCAGAGCTGTTTGTTTCATTTGTGTCGTTCCCACTAACAGGTGCCATGTCTGGAGGGTTCAACTTCCAAGTGAACGACGGAGTGAACTTTGCCCCCCGACAGATCTTCAGCATCACAGCCAGCGCCCTGGTCCTCAGCCTGGAGATTAACAGACCTCTCAAAGTGTTCCCAGGTAACTAACTCCTCCCTTAACTCGATAGCTCCTCCCTGGTAACCCTTTGCCCTTTAACCAGGTTCTGTAGCTTCTCTCCCCTTAGCAACGGGAGGTGCGTTCAGTTCGCTTGAACATTTACTACGTTGCGGAACGGTTTGTACTGAACGACACATTCCCCCCCCCCCCCCCCCCCCCCCCCCAAAAAAAAACGTTCTTGAACAGACTTTTAAGGTTTGCTCCCGTTGTGGTGGGTGTGGCTTGAAGCAATGAGTGACATAGATAGATAGATAGATAGATAGATAGATAGATAGATAGATAGATAGATAGATAGATAGATAGATAGATAGATAGATAGATAGATAGATAGATAGATAGATAGATAGATAGATAGATAGATAGATAGGTAGGTAGGTAGGTAGGTAGGTAGGTAGGTAGGTAGGTAGGTAGGTAGGTAGGTAGGTAGGTAGATAGATAGATAGATAGATAGATAGATAGATAGATAGATAGATAGATAGATAGATAGATAGATAGATAGATGTACAGACTCAGTGAGCATAGCCTTGCTATTGAGAAAGGCCGCCGTAGGCAGACATGGCTCTCAAGAGAAGACAGGCTATGTGCTCACTGCCCACAAAATGAGGTGGAAACTGAGCTGCACTTCCTAACCTCCTGCCCAATGTATGACCATATTAGAGAGACATATTTCCCTCAGATTACACAGATCCACAAAGAATTCGAAAACAAATCCAAATTTGAAAAACTCCCATATCTACTGGGTGAAATTCCACAGTGTGCCATCACAGCAGCAAGATTTGTGACCTGTTGCCACGAGAAAAGGGCAACCAGTGAAGAACACACACCATTGTAAATACAACCCATATTTATGCTTATTTATTTTATCTTGTGTCCTTTAACCATTTGTACATTGTTAAAACACTGTATATATATATATATAATATGACATTTGTAATGTCTTTACTGTTTTGAAACCTCTGTATGTGTAATGTTTACTGTTAATTTTTGTTGTTTTTCACTTTATATTTTCACTTTGTATGTTGTCTACCTCACTTGCTTTGGCAATGTTAACACATGTTTCCCATGCCAATAAAGCCCTTGAATTGAATTGAATTGAATTGATAGATAGATAGATAGATAGATAGATAGATAGATAGATAGATAGATAGATAGATAGATAGATAGACAGACAGACAGATAGATAGATAGATAGATAGATAGATAGATAGATAGATAGATAGATAGACAGACAGACAGACAGACAGACAGATAGATAGATAGATAGATAGATAGATAGATAGATAGATAGATAGATAGATAGATAGATAGATAGATAGATAGATAGATAGATAGATAGATAGATAGATAGATAGATAGATCAGTAGATAGATAGATAGATAGATAGATAGATAGATAGATAGATAGATAGATAGATAGATAGATAGATAGATAGATAGATAGATAGATAGATAGATAGATAGATAGATAGATAGATAGATAGATAGATAGATAGATAGATAGATAGATAGATAGATAGATAGATAGACAGACAGACAGATAGATAGATAGATAGATAGATAGATAGATAGATAGATAGATAGATAGATAGATAGATAGATAGATAGATAGATAGATAGATAGATAGATAGATAGATAGATAGATAGATAGATAGATAGATAGATAGATAGATAGACAGACAGACAGACAGACAGATAGATAGATAGATAGATAGATAGATAGATAGATAGATAGATAGATAGATCAGTAGATAGATAGATCAGTAGATAGATAGATAGATAGATCAGTAGATAGATAGATAGATAGATAGATAGATAGATAGATAGATAGATAGATAGACAGATAGATAGATAGATAGATAGATAGATAGATAGACAGATAGATAGATAGATAGATCAGTAGATAGATAGATAGATAGATAGATAGTAGATAGATAGATAGATAGATAGATAGATAGATAGGCCTACTATATTTCCTCAATCGCCAGTGGTGTAAAGTACTTAAGTTGTACTTTAAAGTATTTTTTACTTAAGTCGTTTTTTTGTGTGTATCTGTACTTCACTATTTATTTTTTTGATAACTTTTACTTCACAACATTCCTAAAGAAAATTATGTATTTTTTACTCCATACATTTTTCCCTGACACCCAAAAGTATTTGTTACAATTTTAATGCTTAGCAGGACAGGAAATGGTCCAATGTACAACACTTATCAAGATGACATCCCTGGTCATCCCTGCTGCCTCTGATCTGACGGACAAACACAAATAATTCATTTGAAAATGATGTCCGAGTGTTGGATTGTGCCCCTGGCTATCCATACATTTAAAAAAAGAAAAACAAGACAATTGTGCCGTCTATTTTTCTCAATTTAAGGAATTTGAAATGATTCATACTTGTACTTTTGATACCTAAATATATTTTAGCAGTTACGTTTTACTTTTGATGCTTAACTATATTTAAAACCAAATACTTGTATACTTTTACTCAAGTAGTATTTTACTGGGTGACTTCCACTTTTACTTGAGTCATTTTCTATTAAGGGTATCTTTACTTTTTCTCAAGTATGACAATTGGGTACTTTTTCCACCACTGCCAATCACAAATGGACTCCTAGCCTCTACCCCCATATGCACTGGTAGAGATGTGAAAGGCAGTGGAGGCTCCTCGGAGGAGGAAAAGGGAGGATCTTCCTCAGTGAATTTCATAAAAAGTGAAACATTAAAAAAAGTTTAGATAAACTATACTAAATTTATTCATTTCACCAAATAATTGTTTAAAACGCACTGTTTTGCAATGAAGGTATACAGTAGCCTCAACATCACTCTGTAGCCGGAGGACAGCTAGCTTCCATCCTCCTCTGGGTACACTGACTTCAATACAAAACCTAGGAGGCTCATGGTTCTCACCCTCTTCCATAGACTTACACAGTAATTATGACAGCTTCCAGAGAACGTCCTCCAGCCTATTTGGTATTTTATTAGGATCCCCGTTAGCTGTTGCAAAAGCAGCAGCTTCTCTTCCTGGGGTCCACACAGAACATGAACCATAATACAGAATGATATAATACAGAATGACATAATACAGAATTACATTATACAGAACATCAATAGACAGAACATCAATAGACAAGAACAGCTCAAGGACAGAACTACATACATTTTTTAAAGGCACATACAGTACATACAAACTATCTTGGTCCAATAGGGGAGAGGTGCTGTGAGGTGTTGCTTTATCGGTTTTTTGAAACCAGGTTTACTGTTTATTTGAGAAATATGAGATGGAAGGGAGTTCCTATCAGAGCTCGTTGCAGCATAAACTGACATGCCAATGAAAGGATCAGAGAATGAATCTAGTACTGAAAGCATAAGCTACAGCTACAGTGCATAACATGTGGTGAATAGTTGACTCAGAGAGAGAGAAAGACAGTAGTTTTCAACAAATTAATTTCTTCCAAAATGAAGGGCAAGAGAGAGAGAGAGAGAGAGAGAGAGAGAGAGAGAGAGAGAGACACAGAGAGAGACAGAGAGAGAGAGAGAGAGAGCAAGCTATGTTTCGTAGTACATATTTTTTCCCCCACTTACTTAGCTAGCATCGAATGCAGCTGAGCTGAACACCTTTGTCCAAAAGAAACTCCTGTTTGCGACTGTTGGACTAATGATTACACTCCCAGAGCAGCTAGATGCAGGCAACAGTGTACAACGCGCTATTGGCACAGTCTTTCACCTGGATCGTTCATTCATGGGCTGTAGGTTGTAGCAACCTTGTGACGGGTACAAGGGAAAGAGTATCATGAGAGTATCATGTAATAGCCTAAATATATCGATGTTACGTTGAGCTGGGTGAAGGCAATGTGAATGACAGTTGTATAATATGCTGTAATAGAAAATAAGTAATGATATAATAAATAATGTAATACAAAAATCATCCTCCTTCGTCTTAAACGGCAACAAACGCAACTGGTGCAATGACTAAATAGATGAATCAGATATATATTTATTCATATACAGTGCCTTGCGAAAGTATTCGGCCCCCTTGAACTTTGCGACCTTTTGCCACATTTCAGGCTTCAAACATGAAGATATAAAACAGTATTTTTTTGTGAAGAATCAACAACAAGTGGGACACAATCATGAAGTGGAACGACATTTATTGGATATTTCAAACTTTTTTAACAAATCAAAAACTGAAAAATTGGGCGTGCAAAATTATTCAGCCCCCTTTAAGTTAATACTTTGTAGTGCCACCTTTTGCTGTGATTACAGCTGTAAGTCGCTTGGGGTATGTCTCTATCAGTTTTGCACATCGAGAGACTGACATTTTTTCCCATTCCTCCTTGCAAAACAGCTCGAGCTCAGTGAGGTTGGATGGAGAGCATTTGTGAACAGCAGTTTTCAGTTCTTTCCACAGATTCTCGATTGGATTCAGGTCTGGACTTTGACTTGGTCATTCTAACACCTGGATATGTTTATTTTTGAACCATTCCATTGTAGATTTTGCTTTATGTTTTGGATCATTGTCTTGTTGGAAGACAAATCTCCGTCCCAGTCTCAGGTCTTTTGCAGACTCCATCAGGTTTTCTTCCAGAATGGTCCTGTATTTGGCTCCATCCATCTTCCCATCAATTTTAACCATCTTCCCTGTCCCTGCTGAAGAAAAGCAGGCCCAAACCATGATGCTGCCACCACCATGTTTGACAGTGGGGATGGTGTGTTCAGCTGTGTTGCTTTTACGCCAAACATAACGTTTTGCATTGTTGCCAAAAAGTTCAATTTTGGTTTCATCTGACCAGAGCACCTTCTTCCACATGTTTGGTGTGTCTCCCAGGTGACATGTGGCAAACTTTAAACAACACTTTTTATGGATATCTTTAAGAAATGGCTTTCTTCTTGCCACTCTTCCATAAAGGCCAGATTTGTGCAATATACCACTCATTGTTGTCCTATGGACAGAGTCTCCCACCTCAGCTGTAGATCTCTGCAGTTCATCCAGAGTGATCATGGGCCTCTTGGCTGCATCTCTGATCAGTCTTCTCCTTGTATGAGCTGAAAGTTTAGAGGGACGGCCAGGTCTTGGTAGATTTGCAGTGTTCTGATACTCCTTCCATTTCAATATTATCGCTTGCACAGTGCTCCTTGGGATGTTTAAAGCCTGGGAAATCTTTTTGTATCCAAATCCGGCTTTAAACTTCTTCACAACAGTATCTCGAACCTGCCTGGTGTGTTCCTTGTTCTTCATGATGCTCTCTGCGCTTTTAACGGACCTCTGAGACTATCACAGTGCAGGTGCATTTATACGGAGACTTGATTACACACAGGTGGATTGTATTTATCATCATTAGACATTTAGGTCAACATTGGATCATTCAGAGATCCTCACTGAACTTCTGGAGAGAGTTTGCTGCACTGAAAGTAAATGGGCTGAATAATTTTGCACGCCCAATTTTTCAGTTTTTGATTTGTTAAAATAGTTTGAAATATCCAATAAATGTCGTTCCACTTCATGATTGTGTCCCACTTGTTGTTGATTCTTCACAAAAAAATACAGTTTTATATCTTTATGTTTGAAGCCTGAAATGTGGCAAAAGGTCGCAAAGTTCAAGGCGGCCGAATACTTTCGCAAGGCACTGTATATATTTTTAGAGTGTGTATATGTTGAACTTCCTCATTCTGGTCAAATGCTGGTCTGTGACTGGTCAGGTTTCAAACGGGAAATCTACCATTGACCAATATAGCGATTTTTATCCGTAGTTTCACTTAAGAGTCTCATGTATGTCTAAATACAAAAGATGGTCGGTAGCACCTGTGTACGATCCTGACACGTATAAATCCACAGTTCCGTCATTGCGTTCTATAACTGTTCTGAAAAGAAACTGAACCCAACATCTGTCTCGCTCTGTCTTTCTCTCGCTCTGTCTTTCTCTCGCTCTGTCTTCCTCTCGCTCTGTCTCTCTGTCTCTCTGCCTCTCTGCCTCTCTCTGTGTTTCTGTCTCTCTTTGTCTCTCTGCCTCTCTGCCTCTCTGCTTCTCTCTGTCTCTCTGTCTCTCTGTCTCTCTCTCTCTCTCTCTCTCTCTCTCTGTCTCTCCCTCTCTGTGTCTCTGTCTCTCTCTGTCTCTCTCTCTCTCTGTCTCTCTCTCTGTCTCTCTGTCTGTCTCTGTCTCTCTCTCTCTCTCTGTCTCTCTCTCTGTCTCTCTGTCTCTCTCTCTGTGTCTCTGTCTACTATATTATGATGGATTTGTATTGTGCTTTAGTGCAGATTTCAGTTTTAGATTTTTTTTATTGAAGATGTTAATGATTTAATTCCTGTGCTGTTTGTAAAAATACCCTGGTAGGTTGACTGATAACCTGAACCAGGTTTCAGGCACTGGTTTACAGTTTGAAAGCTTATTCTTGAGTTTGATTAAAGACAGTCAATATATTTAGGTTTCTGTCTCTGTGTTAAAAAAAAAAAATCAACAGGAACTAGTATTCTTTGTCCTGTTGTTATTAATCTTCCTTCTTTTTATTTCCCCTTTTTATATTGAATGTCAATGTTTTAGTTCCTTAATTTGACAGTAATATTGACAAAATAAATCTACCCCCCCCCCCCCCACACCCATCAATGTCAGTATTTGAACACCGAACACTACAGTTGAAAGACTTTCTTAATTACAAAAGAAAACAATTTGCAGACTAATTAGCCCAGATTTGCTGACCTGGGTGTGAGCGAGAGAGGAGAGTCACGGTTGACTCATGAAGGTTTGCCTCATACAGGACAGTCAGAGGTTTTATAGACCATGTCACAGACCTCTGTGTGATCAGTGTACAAAACATTAAGAACAACTTCCTGCTGTTGATATCAAATGCCCGTCCAACTGATTTGTTCTGGCGCCGGCCAGAAGCTTTCATTTTTTTTGTGATTTTTGTCCATCTGTGACCAAGAGAAAGTGTTTTTTTATTTAAATTCTATTAAATTATTTTGTGTTTTTTTTTTTTATGTTGGAGAGCTCGAAAAACAAGTATTGTTGCATCTGCTAGATTCTCCCGTTTTTTAAGCACAGCTGTGAGTTTGACAGACGCAGGAAATTGTTCCTTTGTCTGGATAGGCCGGAAAAATGCGACACGTCACTCCCTATGCAAATGTAGGGTCTGAAACTTCAAGTCAGCCCTGCTGGGAGAGCAACGACATGGGTCTTTCTCGCACAATAAGACACTAGACACTATGACATTTACAGACCGCCTTTTTTATTTTTTTTTTTACACCAAAATCAGTCTGGAACCGGTCCAGAAATCCCGCTCCAGAACCGGTCCAGAAATCCCCCAAAACAGGGGACTTTTAACGTCTATTTGAGGCTATAGAGTGTTTGCTTACATTTCCAATGTTTACAAACATTGGAGTAAAACAAGCTCAGTATTTTGGGTTGTGGTGGGGTCGGACACTTGAACTAAGCCCAGGGGGCTTTTATAAGAGACATTGTAAAAACTAACGAGTAAATGTCACTACGTCCAGAAATGGATGCAGCATCTGCGAATTGCAGCTTTAAGGGTCTGTGTCTGTTTGTGCCTCCGCTACTGTTTACACAGCTGATAACGTTTCTCAACCTCTATGAAGCTTCTCATTTTTCTAGCTTTATGATATATTCTAAAGCTTTCCATCAACACACACGTTGGCTACTCTGCTGCCGACTCCACTCTGCTGCCGACTCCACTCTGCTGCCGACTCCACTCTGCTACTGACTCCACTCTGCTACCGACTCCACTCTGTTACCGACTCTACTCTGCTGCCGACTCCACTCTGCTGCCGACTCCACTCTGCTGCCGACTCCACTCTGTTGCCGACGACTCTCTCTCTCTGCCGCTGATTCCTCTGCTACTGACTCCACTCACGATATACCTACTCCGCTCTGCTACTGACTCCACTCACGATATACCTACTCCGCTCTGCTACTGACTCCACTCTGTTACCGACTCCACTCTGCTACCGACTCCACTCTGCTACCGACTCCACTCTGCTACCGACTCCACTCTGCTACTGACTCCACTCTGCCACCGACTCCACTCTGCCACCGACTCCACTCTGCTACCGACTCCACTCTCTGCCGCCGCCGACTCCACTCTGCCGCCACCTCCACTCTGCCACCGACTCCACTCTGTTACCGACTCCACTCTGCCGCCACCTCCACTCTGCTACCGACTCCACTCTCTGCCGCCGCCGACTCCACTCTGCTACCGATTCCACTCTGCCACCGACTCCACTCTGTTACCGACTCCACTCTGTTACCGACTCCACTCTGCTACCGACTCCACTCTGCCACCGACTCCACTCTGCCACCGACTCCACTCTGCTACCGACTCCACTCTGCCACCGACTCCACTCTCTGCCGCCGCCGACTCCACTCTGCCACCGACTCCACTCTGTTACCGACTCCACTCTGTTACCGACTCCACTCTGCTACCGACTCCACTCTGCCACCGACTCCACTCTCTGCCGCCGCCGACTCCACTCTGCTACCGACTCCACTCTGCCACCGACTCCACTCTCTGCCGCCGCCGACTCCACTCTGCCACCGACTCCACTCTGTTACCGACTCCACTCTGCTACCGACTCCACTCTGCCACCGACTCCACTCTCTGCCGCCGCCGACTCCACTCTGCTACCGACTCCACTCTGCCACCGACTCCACTCTGTTACCGACTCCACTCTGCCACCGACTCCACTCTCTGCCGCCACCGACTCCACTCTGCCACCGACTCCACTCTGTTACCGACTCCACTCTGCTACCGACTCCACTCTGCCACCGACTCCACTCTCTGCCGCCGCCGACTCCACTCTGCTACCGACTCCACTCTGCCACCGACTCCACTCTGTTACCGACTCCACTCTGCCACCGACTCCACTCTCTGCCGCCACCGACTCCACTCTGCCACCGACTCCACTCTCTGCCGCCGCCGACTCCACTCGGCTACCGACTCCACTCACGTTCTACTGATTGGGATCGTATTTTATTCATATTGGAGTTTTGATTTTCAAAGTGTGTATAACTAGGTGCAGTGATTGAAACTCCTCATGACGCACTAAAGCAGAACATGATGTGCTTTTCAAAGGTCCCATCCTTGTAGGTGGTCTACATTTAGTTCCTGTATAAAAACCATGGTCAGAAATAGCCTGTCGTCTCTGTTCTTTTTAAAAAAATTTATAGCTAAAGCAGACAATAGTGTTGATCTAGATGTGGTCATGTATTTCTCCTTGTTGCAGTGTACTGCTTGTATCGAAAGAGGCCACCCACACACTATAAACATACTTAAGCGAGGGAAACGTCAGACTGAGGGACACGAGCACATTTTAATTGTCGGCACATGAACGACGAAGAAAAATGTAGACCTCCTCCTCTTCCTCTTCTTCGTCCATTTAGAAAGAAGTGTCCCTGGAGAGGACCGGGGGAGAAGGAGGGAGGAGGAGGAGGGGCAGACTGTTTGCTCTTCACTCCTCTCTGTTTCATCCTGTTTCGTCAGACTTCTCTCAGTAGTAGGGTGTAGTAGGGTGTAGGGTGTAGGGTGTAAGTAGGGTGACTGTTATATGACTTGTTTATATCACAAGGCTCCAAAATGTGTTTGTGGCGTCTTGTACCACACTGTTTTTTTTTTTTTTAAAGATCAAAAGAGTTTTCCCTCTGTCTGTTTATCACGCGGTGCACAGCGATATGTTCAGCACAGCCTGGAGTCAGACAGCCTTCGGAGGATAACTTAAATGAGGACACTCAATACCACCACACCTTTTAAAAACTGGATCCTTGTTTTTTGATTTTGAAGTGTTGAGATTATGGCGAGGTTCACCCGTAATAAAAGTGCACTGAAAGTAAAGGGGCTGAATAATTTTGCACGCCCAATTTTTCAGCTTTTGATATGTTAAAAAAGTTTGAAATATCCAATAAATGTCGTTCCACTTCATGATTGTGTCCCACTTGTTGTTGATTCTTCACAAAAAACTACAGTTTTATATCTTTATGTTTGAAGCCTGAAATGTGGCAAAAGGTCGCAAAGTTCAAGGAGGCCGAATACTTTCGCAAGGCACTGTATGGTCAGATTTGCCAAATGGAGGGTGAGGGAGAGCTTTGTATGCATCTCTGTGTGTGGAGTAAAGGTGGTCCAGAGTTTTTTTTCCTCTGGTTGCACTTTTAACATGCTGATAGAAATTTGGTAAAACGGATTTAATTTTCCCTGCATTAAAGTCCCCGGCTACTAGGAGCTCCGCCTCTGGCTGAATTCTCTTGGTAGATAGTGTGGTCTACAACTTATCATGAGATACTCTACCTTAGGCGAGCAATAGCTCAAGACTTCCTTAGATATCGTGCAACAGCTGTTATTTACAAAAATACGTAGTCCGCAGCCCCTTGTCTTACCAGACGCCGCTGTTCTATCCTGGCGGTACATCGTATAACCAGCCAGCTGTAGGTTGATAGTGTCGTCGTTCAGCCACGTCTCTGTGAAGCATAAGATGTTACAGTTTTGAATGTCCCGTTGGAAGTTTAATCTTCCGCGTAGGTCATCGATTTTATTCTCCAAAGATTGCAAGTTTGCTAGCAGAATGGTTTTTTATTCGAGCGCCTACGAATTCTCAGATGACAGCCCGCCCTCTGGCCCCATCTTCAAACAAATCACAGGGGATCTGGGCCTGAGAAAGCAGTATATAATTCGCGTCGGGCTCGTCAGACTCGTTTAAGGGAAAAAAGGATTCTGCTTGTCCGTGGTGAGTAAGTGTCCAGCAGTTATTTTCGGTCATAACAGACGATAGCGGCAACATTATGTACAAAATAAGTTAAAAAAAAATGTAAAAAACTTACAAACATCATTAAAAAAAAAACGTTAGGGAATAAATAAAATGTCAGCCTTCTTCTCCGGCGCCATGGTTACATCCTCAATGGGTCCATATGTTGGAGCATTTTATTTACCGATGTTGTTTCACCATAAACAGGCTCTACTACACCAATCACCAAGGAGGACCTGCAGGCGTTGACCAATGACAAGAGCGACACATCCAACCGCACCATTACCTTCAACGTGATTCGTCGACCAAAACTAGGCAGACTGGTGACAGTGCTGGCCGATAATTTCACTGTTGACGTCTCTTCCTTCACACAGACCATGGTAAGAGCAGAACCTAACAACCAGAACCTGCTGATTTCGGATTAGTGTTCATATTGAATAAGATTATTTGATTATTTGGACAGGGGAGACCAGGGCCCATATTTCTACAACTGAGTTGGAGTAAAGGATACGTTTTGCCTTTTAGATCACAATTAATATGATAAAATAGACAGATCCTGGATCAGCGCTCCTACTCTGGGACACTTGATACAAACAGTACCAGTCAAAAGTTTGGACACACCTACTCATTCAAGGGTTTTTCTTTATTTTTACTATTTTCTACATTGTAGAATAATAGTGAAGACATCAAAACTATGAATTAACACATATGGAATCATGTAGTAGTCAATAAAGTGTTAAACAAATCAAAATACAATTTTGCTTTTAGATTCTTCGAAGTAGCCTCCCTTAGCCTTGATGACAGCTTTGGACACTTTTGGCCTTCTCTCAACCAGCTTCACCTGGAATGCTTTTCAACAGTCTTGAAGGACTTCCCACATATGCTGAGAACTTGTTGGCTGCTTTTCTTTCACTCTGTGGTCCAACTCATCCCAAACCATCTCAATTGGGTTGAGGTCGGATGATTATGGAGGCCAGGTCATTTGATGCAACACTCTATCACTCTATCACTCTCCTTCTTGGTCAAATAGCACTTACACAGCTCTAGAGGTGTGTTGAAAAACAAATCATAGTCCCACTAAGCACAAACCAGATGGGATAGTCTATCGCTGCAGAATGCTGTGGTAGTCATGCTGGTTAAGTGTGCCTTGAATTCTAAATAAATCACTGACAGTGTCACCAGCAAAGCACTTCCATACCATCACACCTCCTCCATGCTTCACGGTGGGAAATACACCGGAACCACACATGCAGAGATCATCCGTTCACCTACTATGTGTCTCACAAATACCTGGCGGTTGGGACCAAAAATCTCAAGTTTAGACTCATCAAACCAAAGGACAGATTTCCACCGGTCTAATGTCCATTGCTCGTATTTCTTGGCCCCAAGCAAGTCTCTTCTTCTTATTGGTGTCCTTTAGTAGTGGTTTATTTTGCAGCAATTCACACAGTTTCCTCTGAACAGTTGATGTTGAGATGTGTTTGTTACTTGAACTCTGTGAAACATTT
The DNA here is from genome assembly GCF_045791955.1 of Oncorhynchus clarkii lewisi. Taxonomy (NCBI): domain Eukaryota; kingdom Metazoa; phylum Chordata; class Actinopteri; order Salmoniformes; family Salmonidae; genus Oncorhynchus; species Oncorhynchus clarkii. The sequence goes on along the minus strand of NC_092152.1, from coordinate 3,999,551 downwards.
ATTTGGGTTGCAATTTCTGACATGCTGACCAGACCGCATGCCCATCCGCGTGTGCCATCGCGCACAAGTTGATTTTGCCCACCCACATCAGACACGATCAGGACACGAAGGTTGAAATATCAAAACAAACTCTGAACCAATTATATTAATTTGGGGACAGGTCGAAAAGCATTAAACATTTATGGCATTTTGACAGTTGCTAATTGTCCTGGGATATAAACATTTACGTTGTTATTTTACCAGAAATGCACAAGGTCCTCTACTCCAACAATTAATCCTCAGATAAAAGGGTAAACCGAGTTTGTTTCTAGTAATCTCTCCTCCTTCAGGCTTCTTCTTCTTTGGACTTTATATGGCGGTTGGTAACCAACTTTAAGGTGCATTACCACCACCAACTGGACTGGAGTGTGGACCTCAGTTCATCTTTCAATCACCCACGTGGGTATATGCTCCTAACGACCAATGAGGAGATGGGAGAGGCGGGACTTGCAGCGCTTTGAGCGTAACAAACCTATTTCTATTTTAGCGCCTGGCTATGCAGATGAGCGCAAGCATTGTGGGTGCAAACGTTCGTGCGACACGAGCGATGTGGTCAGCATGTGAGGCTGGTAACTCTAATGAACTGCAGCAGAGGTAACGCTGGGTCTTCTTTTCATGCGGCGTCGGTCCTCATGAGAGACAGTTTCATCATGGCGCTTGATGGTTTTTGCGACTTCACTTGAATAAACTTTTAAAGGTCTTGAAATTTTCCGGATTGACTGACCTTCATGTCTTAAAGTAATGATGGACTGTCTTGCCATAATATGGACTTGGTCTTTTACCAAATAGGGCTAACTTCTGTATACCATACCTACCTTGTTACAACACAACCGAAGAAGGAAAGAACATTAAGATGGAAAGAAATTCAACAAATGAACTTTTAACAAGGCACACCTGCTAATTGAAATGCATTCCAGGTGCCTACCTCATGAACCTGGTTGAGAGAATGCCAAGAGTGTGCAAAGCTGTTATCAAGACAAAGGGTAGCTACTTTGAAGAATCTAAAATAGAAAACATATTGTGATTTGTTTAACACTTTTTTGGTTACTACATGACTCCATATGTATTCATAGTTTTGACGTCTTCACTATTGTTCTACAATGTAAAAAATAGTAATAAAAAATAAAGAAAAACATTGGAATGAGTAGGTGTGTCCAAACGTTTGACTGGTACTGTGTGGCCGCAGTAGTTTATACAAGAAGACAAAATAAGACTCTTCATGCACTGTTTGGGAAAAGTATATTGTGATGAATTTGTTCAGTAAAACAATATTTACGGTGAGAAACAAACAGAAGGAAACTATATATATATATATATGTATAAATTAAATATATATTATTATATTATATTATATATTATATTAAATATATTAAATAAATTCCAATTCAAACCGAAACAAAATGTTGATTGGCCTTGGCGGGAAGCGTGGTCAGTGTTTTTGATTGGATAAGGCCTCAGGTTACACTCTCTACAGCTGAGTACATAGACATGCATTAATACATATGTTTATATTCTGAATAACAACTACAGATATTCTCCAGCGGAAGAAGCAACTCGTGTGAAGTGTTCGTTGATGACTAAAGTTCTGATGTTCAGTGTTTTGTGTTAACGCTTTAGTTTTGTTTTGGTTACTTTGAAATGGGGGCCAAATGTGGGTTACAAAAGTCGGGAAATTCCCGGGCTTGCCCTTCTGATTCATAGTAACACAAGCCTTCACTGATTTCTGGTCTCAGGTGGACCAGCGGGAGATTCTGTACATCCAGAGTCTTGTGGCGTCGGTTGGCTGGTCCGCTATGGACTCAATGACCTTCTCAGTGTCCTCACCTCCAGCTTCCCTAGAGAACGAGACCTTCAGGATGGACATCTCCTACGAGAATGCTGGACCCGACCGCAAGACTCTGCTCCTCGCTAACACAGGTGGGCTTTTGGTGAATCAATTAATGTCTTGTTGTTGTACATCATCAATGTTCATTTTCCAGGATTTTTATACAATTAAGGGGTATGAAATATTAGCAACATATATATTTTTTAACCCATAGGTTATGGAGAACCAAAGCTGCCAAAATTAGAGCTCAATTAATAAATAAATGCACACACAAATAGATAAATGTAAAAAATAAATAAATGGATGAACGTTTACACACATACAGTGTATTCAGACACTTTTTTTTTTACATTCTGTTACATTAGTCTTATTCTAAAATGGATTAAATAGTTTTTTCCCCTCATTAATTTACCCACAATACCCCATAATGACAAAGAAAAAAACAGGTTTTTAGAAAATGTTTGCAAATGTATTAAAAACAAAAACTGAAATATCTCATTTATATAAGTATTCAGGCCCTTTACTCAGTACTTTGATGAAGCACCTTTGGCAGTGATTACAGCATCGCGTCTTCTTGTTAATGACGCTACAAGCTTGGTACACCTGTACTTGGGGAGTTTCTCTCATTCTTCTCTGCAGATCCTCTCAAGCTCTTGTCAGGTTGGATGGGGAGCGTCGCTGCACAGCTAATTTCTTGTCTCTAGAGCTGTTTGATCATATTCAAGTCCAGGCTCTGGCTGGTACATTCTGAGACTTGTCCCGAAGACTTGTCCCGAAGCCACTCCTGCGTTGTCTTGGCTGTGTGCTTAGGGTTGCTGTCCTGCATTTTTGCAAACTCCAAGTGGGCTGTCATGCCTTTTACTGAGGAGTAGCTTCCGTCTAGCCACTCTATGATAAAGGCCTGATTGGTGAAGGGCTGCAGAGATGGTTGTCCTTCTGGAAGGTTCTCCCATCTCCATAAAGGAACTCTGGAGCTCTGTCAGAGTGACCATCGGAATTTCTTGGTCACTTCCCTGACCAAGGCCCTTCTCCCACGATTGCTCAGTTTGGCCGGGCGGCCAGCTCTAGAAAGAGTCTTGGTGGTTACAAACTTCTTCCATTTAAGAATGATGGACGCCACTGTGTTCTTGGGGACCTTCAATGCTGCAGAAATGTTTTGGTTTCTTCGACCTCATGGCTTGGTTTTTGCTCTGACATGAACTGTCAACTGTGGGACCTGAGCTCAATTTTGAGTCTCATACCAAAGTGTCTGAATAGTTATGTAAAAAAGACATCTGTTTCTTCTTTTTAATACATTTGCAAAAAATTTCTACACTTTTTTTGCGTTGTCATTATGCAGTATTGTGTGTAGATTGAGGAAATTGTTTTATTTAATCAATTTTAGAATAAGGCTGTAACGTAAAAATGTGGAAACGGGTCTGAATTACGGCAGCTTCGGTCCTCCATACCGACTTTTCTCTCGTTGCATTCTAGGTGCTGTGGTGACCGAGGGTGACCACATCGTCATTGACAAGTCCAAGCTGGATGCGTCTAACCTTATGTCCAAGCTTCCCACACCCCAGCGCAGCTCTCACGAGATCTGGTTCCAGGTAAAGTCTCTACCCCAGCACGGGGTCATTGTGGTGGGAGAGAGGAACCTCACCGTGGAGAAACCCAACTTCTCCCAGTACATCCTCAACAAGTATGGCATCACATACCGGCACGACGACTCCGAGACACTCCACGACCACTTTGTCTTCGACACCTGGCTGAACCCCAAGGGTAAGCCGGCCCAGCGCCCTCTGGAAGACAGCCAGGTACTTAATGTTGCTAACCTACCTTGTGTTTTGCACACTTTTATCCAACGGTTTATTTCTGTTTATTATTGTTTTTAAATCTGTTCAAACATTGTTTATGTTGCAAAATGAATTGCCTCCATTTGAGGATATTGGAAGTTCTGCTTCAAAACTCTTAATGCAGAAGACAAGATTCCATTCAACAAAATAAAGTAATATTCTTCTTCTCTAACCAGGTTCTGGAGGAGTGGTTCAACATCACGGTGATCCCAGTCAACGACCAACCGCCCGTTCTGAAGACCAAAGCCCCTAGCCTGAGCGTGGTGCAGGGGGACACAGTGGCCCTGGGGCCAGAGAACCTCAATGTGGAAGACTTGGATAACCCTTCAGAGGACATCCAGTATACCGTCGTCAGCAAGCCCAACAACGGCTATCTGGCCCTGGGAGGAAGCCTTAACGAGTCTGTGGTGTCCTTCACTCAGGCTCAGATCAACAGTGGGATGGTGTACTTTGTTCATGATGGAAGCCGAGCTTCTGGGGTGTTTTATTTTAGTGTTTCCGATGGCCATCACAAACCGGTCTATAAGCTCTTCAACCTCGAGGTGACGGAGATCACCATCTCCCTTGTCAACAACACTGGGCTGGCTCTGGAGCAGGGACAGACGTCTGTGGTTTTAACCCAGGAGAGTCTGGTGGCAGAGACCAATGGAAAAAACACAACGGTTCACTACCGGATCACCGCTGCGCCACGGTACGGCAAGATCCTCCGGCTGGATGACCAGGAGGTCAACCAGTTTGAGCAGGAGGACTTAAGGATGGGTAGCTTGTTTTATCACATGACGACCCTCACGTCTGGTCAGGACAGCTTTGAGTTCACCGCGTTTACATCGGAAGCTAACCTAACAAACCAGGTTGTCAACATCACAGTTAAGCCCCTGGTCAGGTTTGGCAAAGGGGTGAGAATACCCAATGGCATCGTGGTCAAACTCAACACTGGTTTCCTCAACGCAACTGAGCTGGCTTCTCTATCCGTCAGAGACCCTTTCTTCGAGGTCGTCTCTCATCCAAAGTATGGAAAACTGGTCAGAGGAAAACCCAAAGCTGGTAAGAAAACCGAGCCACTGGGGTCTTTCTCCTTTCAGGATGTGAAGCAGGAGAGGCTGTGCTTCGAGCTCAACGCTAACATGACTGGAGTGCAGGAGCTGAACGACTCGTTGGTGTTCATTCTGAAAGCGGAGAACGTCCCGCCTGCCAGGGGAGAGTTCCGGTTCACTATCGTTCCGTATGATCCATCGCTAGTTCTAACCACCATGAGTCCCATCCTGACCACCAGCAGTCCTTTCTCTCAGCCTCTGAACCAAACGACAGTGTTCGGTGTTGGGACGGCACTACCCTCCCTGTCCACCTCCCCCCTTTCCACACAGAGACCCAGCAAGACCCACCAGAAGTTCAAAGGTCGCAACCGCTGGGGGAACACCAACCGTAACGACTCGGCAGGTACAGATACTACTCTGGGCAAGCCCACCCTGAGTAAAGGAGACGACAATGAGATTTCCTTTGTGAATACACCGGTCCGAGTAGAGTCATACCCACAGAAGTCTTCCAACCTAATATTGGTGATCCTACCTCTCCTGGCCATGCTCTTATTGGTCATCATCCTGGTGGTGCTGGTTATCCTGCTGCGACGCAACAGGAAGAGGAAACAGAAACCTGTCACCTCGAAGCCGCCACCCTCACCCTCGCCCTCTACCCCACCGGCCTATAACGGCCAGTCGCAGAGGAGCGCGGCTGTTCCCACGGTAACGGTGACCCCACTGAGCCCCAGCAGCCCTGCCCTGGACAGGCTGCTTCCTTCAGCCAATCAGGGCTTAGTTAGCAACTCCACATCACTGCTACTTTGCTCGTGGAACGGTGTAGATCCAGAGAGTTCAGCCCAGCTCATTAGGACCACACCCCCCACTCTACAGCAGAACCAATACTGGGTATGACTCTGTAGCTGCTGCCATCTAGGGGAGGGTGGGGAAGTGGACTGTCTACCCTGTACACTAACATCCATCCCCACCAACCCCACTCATCGTTACACTGTAAACCATGACACTACTGTACTATTTGTTTTGTGATATAATCAAAGCATTTTATACTGAAGCTAAGCACAATCAGCACTGGGAATTCCAACCACTATCTCCACTTTGCAACATAATTAGTACTGGGAATGACAACCACTATTCCCACTTAACAACCTAATGAGGAGCTTAGAACCGAATGTGTCTTCTGTCTTTCTCACTCCCCCCCCCCCCCGCGTAGTAATGTTGTTCCACCATTTATTAAAGAAGGAGTAATGCAAGTCTTGGCGATATAGGCTCTGACTTTCGGGGTTTTAGCTCAAAGCCCAAGCTAAGCGTCAATATATAAGATGACCTACAAGCAGTGAGCGTGGTTAAACGATACCAATCCCCCAGCAGGAGAACAGAAAAAGGAAGTAGAAACTCAAAACACATGAACTATAAAAGGCTGGCGAGGGAAGGGCGGCTCATAACTAGCAGTGAGTATCACAGGCGGCTGGTGGCGCCTTCATTAGGGAGGATGGCTCATAACAATGGCTGGAATGGAGTAAATGGTATCAACCACTCTGAAACTCTGTGTTTGATTCCATTCCGTTAACTTCGTTCCAGCCGTTATGAGCCGTCCTCCCTAATTAAGGCGCCACCAGCCGCCTGTGATACTCACTGCTAGTAACCATGTATTCATCCAAGAGAAAATGTAATGTACTAAAATAACTTTGGAATTGTAGGCTACTGCCCATGACACCTTTAGACCTCTTCACTCCCTCTCTGCTCCATGTCTCAAAGCCGTAGAGAAAAGATCTCGCTTGTAAAGTAGTTGTTATTTAGCTGAATATTGAGAGTTGAAAAATACAAATTATACCTACAGAAAGCTGGGACCCTCCTCTCCTCAACATGAACAAGGGGACGAAGCTTCCAAACTTGTTATCCCGCAATTGCATTTAGAAATGTCATATGATCAGAACATGTTTTTCTCTCGAGCGCATGAGGGGATAGGTAGCCTAGTGGTTAGAGAGTTGGTTCCCCGGTAGGCTGGCATTGTAAATAAAAATGTGTTCTTAACTGACTTGCCTAGTTAAATAAAAGTTAAATAAAACGATAGGAGAGTGGCTCGCTCATCACAGTAGCAGGCCCCCAGCGAGGATAGAGCGGCAGGGAAGACACTTTCATTACAGGAGTCGTGAGGATAACGCACTTTACTGTTTGACCAAATCATGGTTTTAGCCACACAAAATAGGACGTTATGAGTCAGGTGACAACGTAGAATGTGCTCTTTCTACATTTATAGGCTCCCTTTTCATTTTTATGATCCATGATATCGGCTAACTGATGATGGAGTCGGCGTAGGTCTCTTTGACGATGCCGCGTTGACTTTCAATGTGAGTTTGAGTGACCTCATCTCAGCCTGAGGAAACTGGGTCGTTGCCCACTGATCTCAGCCTGAGGAAACTGGGTCGTTGCCCACTGATCACAGCCTGAGGAAACTGGGCCTCTGGAAACTGGGCCTCTGTCCGCTGATCTCAGCCTGAGGAAACCGGGCCTCTGTCCGCTGATCTCAGCCTGAGGAAACCGGGCCTCTGTCCGCTGATCTCAGCCTGAGGAAACCGGGCCTCTGTCCGCTGATCTCAGCCTGAGGAAACTGGGCCTCTGTCTGCTGATCTCAGCCTGAGGAAACCGGGCCTCTGTCCGCTGATCTCAGCCTGAGGAAACTGGGCCTCTGTCCGCTGATCTCAGCCTGAGGAAACTGGGCCTCTGTCCGCTGATCTCAGCCTGAGGAAACCGGGCCTCTGTCCACTGATCTCAGCCTGAGGAAACTGGGCCTCTGTCCACTGATCTCAGCCTGAGGAAACTGGGCCTCTGTCCACTGATCTCAGCCTGAGGAAACCGGGCCTCTGTCCGCTGATCTCAGCCTGAGGAAACCGGGCCTCTGTCCACTGATCACAGCCTGAGGAAACCGGGCCTCTGTCCACTGATCTCAGCCTGAGGAAACCGGGCCTCTGTCCACTGATCACAGCCTGAGGAAACCGGGCCTCTGTCCACTGATCTCAGCCTGAGGAAACCGGGCCTCTGTCCACTGATCTCAGCCTGAGGAAACCGGGCCTCTGTCCACTGATCTCAGCCTGAGGAAACTGGGCCTCTGTCCGCTGATCACAGCCTGAGGAAACCGGGCCTCTGTCCACTGATCTCAGCCTGAGGAAACCGGGCCTCTGTCCACTGATCACAGCCTGAGGAAACCGGGCCTCTGTCCACTGATCTCAGCCTGAGGAAACCGGGCCTCTGTCCACTGATCACAGCCTGAGGAAACCGGGCCTCTGTCCACTGATCTCAGCCTGAGGAAACCGGGCCTCTGTCCACTGATCTCAGCCTGAGGAAACCGGGCCTCTGTCCACTGATCTCAGCCTGAGGAAACTGGGCCTCTGTCCGCTGATCACAGCCTGAGGAAACCGGGCCTCTGTCCACTGATCTCAGCCTGAGGAAACCGGGCCTCTGTCCACTGATCACAGCCTGAGGAAACCGGGCCTCTGTCCACTGATCTCAGCCTGAGGAAACCGGGCCTCTGTCCACTGATCTCAGCCTGAGGAAACTGGGCCTCTGTCCACTGATCTCAGCCTGAGGAAACTGGGCCTCTGTCCACTGATCAGCCAAATGCTAATTTATAGTATAACAAAGAAATTGCGAAAAAATATATAGATTTTGAAAAAAATCTGACAGGCCCATTGGCCACCGGCCATGTCAACTTCTCTATTGTCTTATTTGTACATATACAGTATATGAAGAAAAAAAAATGTGTGTCAATTTCTACCACCCCACCCAACTAAAGATGGTCCAGCCCATCTGGCATTTGCCAGAATTGCCAGATGGCCAATTCGCCCCTATTACAGTATTACTTTTGGTACGTTGTGGTACTCACCTTAGACCAGTGGTAGAAGTGCATGCATACAGTATATTCATGGTTTCCTGATTTCTTGTGATCAAGGCATGTCGCCTTACCACTCTATTGTATTGGTGTATATATTTAATTTTATGGTATTTTATATATTAAAACCCTAAATTCTTCCTACAGTGTATGTATAATACTTATTTCAAGCCATAGTGGAAGATCCCTGTGTACCCTGGTGCTGCTGTCATAAATGTTACTGCAACCCTTAAGGTTTAGGGTTTTGTTACACTGTAAAACCAGATTGTGTCAAATCTACCCCTTGAAAGAAAACACCTCTTTAAAATAGGCTACATGCCAAATGGTACTTTTCATTATTTTACATTTCGACACTGAACAACAATATAAAAACGCAAACATGTAAAGTGTTGGTCCTGTGTTTCATGAACTAAAAGGATCCCACTAATGTTTCAATATGTAATAAAAGCTTGTTTCTTTCACATTTTGAAATGTGTTTACATCTCTGTTAGTGATCATTTTGAAATGTGTTTACATCTCTGTTAGTGATCATTTTGAAATGTGTTTACATCTCTGTTAGTGATCATTTTGAAATGTGTTTACATCTCTGTTAGTGATCATTTTGAAATGTGTTTACATCTCTGTTAGTGATCATTTTGAAATGTGTTTACATCTCTGTTAGTGATCATTTTGAAATGTGTTTACATCTCTGTTAGTGATCATTTTATCATTTGTCAAGATAATCAATCCACCTGACAGGTGTGGCAAATCAAGAAGCTGATTAAACAGCCTGATCATTACACAGGTGCACCTTGTGCTGGGGACAATATAAGGCCACTCTAACATGTGCATTTTTGTCACACAACACAATGCCACAGACGTATCAAGTTTTGAGAGAGCGTGCAATTGACATGCTGACTACAGGAATGTCCACCAGAGCTTTTGCCAGAGAGTTTCATGTTAATTTCTCTACCATAAGCCACCTCCAACAACGTTTTTTAGAATTTGTCAGTACGTCCAACCGGCCTCACAACCGCAAACCATGTGTATGGCGTTGTGTGGGTGATCAGTTTGCTGATGTCAATGTTGTAAACAGAGTGCTCCATGGTGGTGTTGGGGTTATGGTATGGGAAGGCACAATTGCATTTTATTGATAGCAATTTGAATGCAGAGAAATACCGTGCCGAGATCCTGAGGCCCGTTGCCGTGCCATTTATCCACCGCCATCACCTCATGTTTCAGCATGATAATGCACAGCCCCATGTCGCAAAGATCTGTACACAATTCCTGGAAGTTGAAAATGTCCTAGTTCTTCCATTACCTGCATACTACCAGATGTCACCCATTGAGCATGTTTGGGATGCTCTGGATCGACATGTACAACAGTGTGTTACAGTTCCCCCCCCTAATATCCAGCAACTTTGCACAGTCATTGAAGAGGCGTGGGACAACATTCTACAAGCCACAGTCAACAGCTTGCTCAACTAGGTGAAGGATATGTTTTGCGCTGCATGAGGCAAATGGTGGTCATACCAGATACTGAGTAAACTCCCGTATACTCTGGGAGTAATTAAACTGCTGTGCCATGCAGGTAGGTCATTCGTGATTCAAGTCAGTATTCAACACCCATTCATTTCTGAGGAGGGGCAACAGTGAGCACTGTTACCTTCAAGTTAAATAAAAAATTCAATTAAAAAAAATGAAAAGTAGGTTTCGGTTTTGCCAGAGTGTTATGGACGGGGATGGCAGATGGGTGTAAGCACCTACCTCTGATTCCAAACGTTGCATGTTCGAATCCAGCAGAGGAAAGTTGTCTTTGATGTTTTTGTTTTAAGCCTTAACCCTTACCTTAACCATTTGGAGTTAATGGCCATACCTTAGGAATTCAGAGTTAATGCTTAAACTTAACCTGAGTTGGCGCTTAAACTTAACCTGAGTTGATGCTTAAACTTAACCTGAGTTGATGCTTAAAATTAACCTGAGTTAATGCTTAAACTTAACCCGAGTTAATGCTTAAAATTAACCCGAGTTGATGCTTAAACTTAACCCGAGTTGATGCTTAAACTTAACCTGAGTTGACGCTTAAACTTAACCTGAGTTGATGCTTAAACTTAACCTGAGTTGGCGCTTAAACTTAACCTGAGTTGATGCTTAAACTTAACCTGAGTTGGCGCTTAAACTTAACCCGAGTTGATGCTTAAACTTAACCCGAGTTGATGCTTAAACTTAACCTGAGTTGATGCTTAAACTTAACCTGAGTTGACGCTTAAACTTAACCTGAGTTGACGCTTAAACTTAACCTGAGTTGACGCTTAAACTTAACCTGAGTTGACGCTTAAACTTAACCCGAGTTGATGCTTAAACTTAACCTGAGTTGATGCTTAAACTTAACCTGAGTTGATGCTTAAACTTAACCTGAGTTGATGCTTAAACTTAACCTGAGTTGATGCTTAAACTTAACCTGAGTTGACGCTTAAACTTAACCCGAGTTGATGCTTAAACTTAACCTGAGTTGATGCTTAAACTTAACCTTTAAATAATTTTAATTTTTTATGTTTGGAACAACTTCGAAACTTGGATGAACATCTTATTCTGACATGAAACATTAAGAGCTTGTAGGTGCTATGACTCTCACTGTACTGCTATACTATACTACTATACTACTGCTATACTATACTACTATACTACTGCTATACTATACTACTATACTACTGCTATACTGTACCCGACCCTACTGTACTACTATACTACTATACTGCTGCCATACTATACTACTATACTACTGCTATACTATACCCTGCCCTACTGTACTGCTATACTATACTACTATACTACTGCTATACTATACTACTATACTACTGCTATACTATACTGCTATACTGCTGCTATACTGTACCCTACCCTACTGTACTATACTACTATACTACTGCTATACTATACTACTATACTACTGATATACTGTACCCTGCCCTACTGTACTGCTATACTATACTACTATACTACTGCTATACTATACTACTGCTATACTATACCACTGTATTGTACTACTATACTGTACAGTACTATTGTACTACTATTCCTATCCTGTACTACTATACTGTACTACTGTACTGTGCTACTTTACTGTACTACTATACTGTACTATACTACTGTACTACTGTACTATACTACTATACTGTACTACCATACTGCTGTACTACTATACTACTGTACTACTGTACTACTATACTACTGTACTACTATACTGTACTACCATACTGCTGTACTACTATACTATACTACTGTACTATACTACTATCCTAATGACGGTTGGAACAGCACAAATGGAAACCATGTGTTTGATGTATTTGATACCGTTCCTCTCCTCCCGTTCAAATCCAATTTTATTTGTCACACGAGCTGAATACAACACCTTACAGTGAAATGCTTACTTAACAAGCCCTTAAACCAAAAATGCAGTTAAGAAAAATAAAAAAAAATATTTTTTTAAAGTAACAAATACTTAAATAGCAGCAGTAAAATAACAATAGTGAGGCTATATACAGGGTATTACGGTACAGAGTCAATGTGGAGGCTATATACAGGGGGTACAGGTACAGAGTCAATGTGGAGACTATATACAGGGGGTACCGGTACAGAGTCAATGTGGAGGCTATATACAGGGTATTACGGTACAGAGTCAATGTGGAGGCTATATACAGGGGGTACCGGTACAGAGTCAATGTGGAGGCTATATACATGGTGTTACGGTACAGAGTCAATGTGGAGGCTATATACAGGGTGTTACGGTACAGAGTCAATGTGGAGGCTATATACAGGGGGTACCGGTACAGAGTCAATGTGGAGGCTATATACAGGGGGTACTGGTACAGAGTCAATGTGGAGGCTATATACAGGGGGTACCGGTACAGAGTCAATGTGGAGGCTATATACAGGGGGTACTGGTACAGAGTCAATGTGGAGGCTATATACAGGGGGTACCGGTACAGAGTCAGTGTGGAGGCTATATACAGGGGGTACCGGTACAGAGTCAATGTGGAGGCTATATACAGGGGGTACCGGTACCGAATCAATGTGGAGGCTATATACAGGGGGTACCGTTACAGAGTCAATGTGCGGGGGGAACCGGTTAGTCGAGGTTGTTTAGGTAGAGTTATTAAAGTGACTATGCATAGATGATAAGAGAGTAGCAGCAGCGTAAAAGAGAGTTTGGGGGGGGGGGGGCAGCAATGTAAATAGTCTGGGTAGCTATTTGATTAGCTGTTCAGGAGCCTTAGACTTGGCTCTCCGGGACAGAGAGAACAGTCTATGACTAGGGTGGCCTTCCTCTGACACCGCCTGGTATAGAGGTCCTGGATGGTAGCAAGCTTGGCCCCAGTGATGTACTGGGCCGTACGTACTACATGGTGTGCTTGGACCATGTTAGTATGTCACATGACCACGGGAAGGTATGAGAGAAGCACAAGTAGTAATTTGTGTTTCTCAATATGTTTCCTAACAACCCACTGGGTTAGCACACACTTGTTCCATTGTATAATAAGATGAGCCTTTCTTTTCCCGTTCCAGTGAAAAACCTTGATCTCCCAGCTAATTTCTAGCACCTCCAGCTCATCAACATGAGGTGTATATAATTAGATAATAAAACACCCCCTAGACTGGTCACAGCAGAGAACAGGAAGTTAAATACCCCTAGACTGGTCACAGCAGAGGACAGGAAGTTAAATACCCCCTAGACTGGTCACAGCAGAGAACAGGAAGTTAAATACCCCCTAGACTGGTCACAGCAGAGAACAGGAAGTTAAATACCCTCAGACTGGTAACAGCAGAGGACAGGAAGTTAAATACCCCCAGACTGGTCACAGCAGAGGACAGGAAGTTATAATTACACAACTCTCTTCCTGTGTCTGTTCTGTAAAGCACATCGTCACAATACTCTATTTGAAAGGTCATTCAGTTAGGCTTTACGGAACTAAAAAGGCCTGTCTTGACAAATAAAACTGAGCATGTGCAAAGATTGGAGTGGATCTCCCAGCTCCCACTTTATTGGCTAACAAAGTGGTTGTCGTAGTGCGTGATCTGATTTGCTCATATCAGATTTAACAAAGTGAGAGAAAAGGGAGGAGGAGTCTTCTCTAAAACGAAGGAGAGGGAACCACAGGAACTCTCATGCGTTCATGTAGAACCCGAGAGGTGCTTATGTCATAGAGCCCCTAAACATCAGAGTGGCAGAGATGGTCAGTCCTTCCAGACATTAGTTGGGGCCTGTTCTGATTGGGGCCTAGTTGGGGCCTGTTCTGATTGGGGCCTAGTTGGGGCCTGTTCTGATTTGGGGCCTAGTTGGGGACTGTTCTGATTGGGGCCTAGTTGGGGCCTGTTCTGATTGGGGCCTAGTTGGGGCCTTTTCTGATTGGGGCCTAGTTGGGGCCTGTTCTGATTGGGGCCTAGTTGGGGCCTGTTCTGATTGGGGCCTAGTTGGGGCCTGTTCTGATTGGGGCCTAGTTGGGGCCTTTTCTGATTGGGGCCTAGTTGGGGCCTGTTCTGATTGGGGCTAGTTGGGGCCTGTTCTGATTGGGGCCTAGTTGGGGCCTGTTCTGATTGGGGCCTAGTTGGGGCCTGTTCTGATTGGGGCCTAGTTGGGGCCTGTTCTGATTGGGGCCTAGTCGGGGCCTGTTCTGATTGGGGCCTAGTCGGGGCCTGTTCTGATTGGGTCCTAGTTGGGGCCTGTTCTGGTTGGGGCCTAGTTGGGGCCTGTTCTGGTTGGGGCCTAGTTGGGGCCTGTTCTGGTTGGGGCCTAGTTGGGGCCTGTTCTGGTTGGGGCCTAGTTGGGGCCTGTTCTGATTGGGGCCTAGTTGGGGCCTGTTCTGATTGGAACATCAAATAGAACTACATTTCCTGGACTACTGACATGTGATCTGTGCTCTGTTGGTCAAACAGTTAGGAGGATAAATAGTTTTCTTGTATTGTGGAAGCATTTCTTTTGTTGTAACATATCATTTACGTATTAGGGTTTTGTTTTAATTGACAATAAAGTTTGTCTCATGATTCATAGTGTGCCTGAACAACTTGTGACCTGGATAAAGGAGACGAAGCAGAGAATCTATCCCTCTTCTAAATCACCAGGTCAGAGTTTACTCACAACAGCAGTTTCAGCAGCTGTTTCAATTGATTCACTTGAGAAAATATATATATATATATTTTAAAAGGGGGTGACAGAAAGAGGAAACGGAGAACCAAGGAAATACTGACTTTAGTTCCTGAAGGGTTTTTCAGTTCTAAATGTGTGTCTGGTTAAATAAAGCATCCTCCCATCTGTTTACTGTCACCGTTAAAAATAAATATTTTCTCAATGGGTCTCAGTTTCCTCTTTCTGAGCAGAACATGTTCTCAACTAAATCAAATCAGTCAACCGTTTTGCACGCTATTTTTTATTTAACTAGGCAAGTCAGTTAAGAACAAACTCTTATTTTCAATGACGGCCTAGGAACAGTGGGTTAACTGCCTTGTTCTGGGGCAGAACGACAGATTTGTACCTTGTCAGCTCGGGGATTTGAACTTGCAACCTTTCGGTTACTAGTCCAACGCTCTAACCACTAGGCTACCCTGCCTCCTCTACACTCTAACCACTAGGCTACCCTGCCGCCCCTCCACTCTAACCACTAGGCTACCCTGCCGCCCCGCCACTCTAACCACTAGGCTACCTGCCTCATCTACACTCTAACCACTAGGCTACGCTGCCGCCTCTACACTCTAACCACTAGGCTACCCTGCCGCCCCTCCACTCTAACCACTAGGCCACCCTGCCGCCCGCTATAAGCTATCCTTCAACGTGACATGGGTGAAAACATGACTTTTCCCCAGGAGCGTAGTGTCACGTTATTCAAAACGAGCAGACCAAGGGACAGTGTGAGACCAAGGCACAGTTCCACATCTTTTAATTACAAAGTGAAACAAAACTACAAAGACCCCGTGACAACCTGACCCCTAACACAAACAATATCCCATAACCCACAGGTGGAAAACAAATGCTACTTAAGTATGATCCCCAATTAGAGACAACGATAGCCAGCTTGCCTCTAATTGGGAATCATACCAAAACCCCACATAGAAAATATAAACTAGACTAACCCCCTCAGTCACACCCTGACATGCTCCACCATAGAAAATAAAGGCTCTTTATGGTCAGGACGTGACATGTAGCTAATTGTAGATCTGAGATAATCAACAACTGTGAGAGATATCTCATTGGGACACGGAATGTCACGTAACTGTTTTAGAATCTATTGTGGCATGCTCTGGTTTCAGGGGAGGGTACTTATTAATGTAAACAAGTACTCGGTAACCATAGCCTCACCCTGTCACAAACAAGTTTTAAAATCTAAAAGATAATCCACCATCCAATACAATGTACCCTCCCTCACAAAAAAAATAATTTTAAGCACCTCATTCTCACTGTCCCCAAGTTATCACTAGAAGAACGCATGCACCACCCATCTGAGGATCTGTGTTTTTCAGCCATATATTTCCTGTGTTTTGAAGGTATGCAAAATCCACCTGTCACTTAAATCTCGCTGGGTTGACTGCTTTCATTTTACTCCTGCGAGTATTTCATACTCTTTCTTTGTAGATCCCCCCCCCCCCCCCCTGTGAATTTTACGACCGTGGAAATGTTTGTAGTGACCTGTCAAACACACCTCGGTAGCGGCTGAAATGGGCTCGGTGGATTGTCTTTCCGTTGCATTGATAAGAACGCTACAGCTCTGTTTGGGATTTAACGCACCGTCTCGACACTTCACAAGACAGAGAAGGGTGGGCTGAAATGAAAGCAACTTCCAGGGGGGAAAAAAAATGAACACTTGGATCATAGTGACAGTATGTCTGATCTTGTAAACAATGTAAACGATGATTAGAGGTGTAATCTAGCTTGTTGATTTCTTATCTGAGGGTATCCTGCTATTGACACATCTGTTAAATTATGTAACAGAACGTGGCAACAACAGTAATTCATGAGTATACATACTTTACACAGAGGTAGGTCTAGACAGAGCAGGTAGTTCTAGACAGAGCAGGTGGGTCTAGACAGAGCAGGTGGGTCTAGACAGAGCAGGTGGGTCTAGACAGAGCAGGTAGTTCTAGACAGAGCAGGTCGTTGTAGACAGAGCAGGTAGTTCTAGACACAGCAGGTGGGCCTAGACAGAGCAGGTACTTGGCCTAGACAGAGCAGGTAGGTCTAGACAGAACAGGTACTTGGCCTAAACAGAGCAGGTAGGTCTAGACAGAGCAGGTAGGTCTAGACAGAGCAGGTACTTGGCCTAGACAGAGCAGGTACTTGGCCTAGACAGAACAGGTACTTGGCCTAGACAGAGCAGGTAGGTCTAGACAGAGCAGGTACTTGGCCTAGACAGAGCAGGTAGGCCTAGACAGAGCCGGTACTTGGCCTAGACAGAGCAGGTACTTGGCCTAGACAGAGCAGGTACTTGGCCTAGACAGAGCAGGTGGGTCTAGACAGAGCAGGTAGGTCTAGACAAAGCAGGTACTTGGCCTAGACAGAGCAGGTAGGGCTAGACAGAGCAGGTAGGTCTAGACAGAGCATGTACTTGGCCTAGACAGAGCAGGTACTTGGCCTAGACAGAGAAGGTACTTGGCCTAGACAGAGCAGGTGGGTCTAGACAGAGCAGGTAGGTCTAGACAGAGCAGGTAGGTATAGACAGAGCAGGTAGGTCTAGACAGAGCATGTACTTGGCCTAGACAGAGCAGGTGAGTGCAGGTGGGTCTAGACAGAGCAGGTACTAGGTCTAGACAGAGCAGGTGAGTGTAGGTGTGTCTAGCCAGAGCAGGTAGGTCTAGACAGAGCAGGTACTAGGTCTAGACAGAGCAGGTGAGTGCAGGTGGGTCTAGACAGAGCAGGTACTAGGTCTAGACAGAGCAGGTGAGTGTAGGTGTGTCTAGACAGAGCAGGTGCTAGGTCTAGACAGAGCAGGTGGGTCTAGACAGAGCAGGAACTAGGTCTAGACAGAGCTGGTGGGTCTAGACAGAGCAGGTGTGTCTAGACAGAGCAGGTGCTAGGTCTAGACAGAGCAGGTGGGTCTAGACAGAGCAGGTGGGTCTAGACAGAGCAGGTGGGTCTAGACAGAGCAGGTGGGTCTAGACAGAGCAGGTGTGTCTAGACAGAGCAGGTGCTAGGTCTAGACAGAGCAGGTGTGTCTAGACAGAGCAGGTGGGTCTAGACAGAGCAGGTGGGTCTAGACAGAGCAGGTTATTGGTGGTTGCTCCCTGTTAACCCCTTTATGTTGATGTATTAATATATGCAAACGCAGAAGGTATCTTTATTTAACACAAAATATATATTTTGAAAATTAGATAATGTATATTTGTGTGCCTTCTACAATGTTTATTTTTCATTTTTACATTCAATTGAATAGCTTAATTCCTACCAAAATCCTTTAAATGTATTATGTGAAATGAATCTGTCAATATCTGATGGATTTTATAACATTTGAAAGATTGGAGTATCTTCATCCGTTGTCCAACTGTTGCATGAATTAGAACTGCTTATAAAACCCTTTAGCTGTTTTGATGACCGTTGCTAATGCCACATCCTAATCTGCAAAGGCCCTGTGTATTTATCATCTTCGATGGCCCTGTGTATTTATCATCTGCAAAGGCCCTGTGTATTTATCATCTTCGATGGCCCTGTGTATTTATCATCTTCAACAGCCCTGTGTATTTATCATCTTCGATGGCCCTGTGTATTTATCATCTTCGATGGCCCTGTGTATTTATCATCTTCGATGGCCCTGTGTATTTATCATCTTCAACAGCCCTGTGTATTTATCATCTTCGATGGCCCTGTGTATTTATCATCTTTAAAGGCCCTGTGTATTTATCATCTTCGATGGCCCTGTGTATTTATCATCTTTAAAGGCCCTGTGTATTTATCATCTTTGATGACCCTGTGTATTTATCATCTTTAAAGGCCCTGTGTATTTATCATCTTTAAAGGCCCTGTGTATTTATCATCTTCGACGGCCCTGTGTATTTATCATCTTCGACGGCCCTGTGTATTTATCATCTTCGACGGCCCTGTGTATTTATCATCTTCGACGGCCCTGTGTATTTATCATCTTTAAAGGCCCTGTGTAGTTATCATCTTTAAAGGCCCTGTGTATTTATCATCTTTAAAGGCCCTGTGTATTTATCATCTTCAACGGCCCTGTGTATTTATCATCTTTAAAGGCCCTGTGTATTTATCATCTTTAAAGGCCCTGTGTATTTATCATCTTCAACAGCCCTGTGTATTTATCATCTTTAAAGGCCCTGTGTATTTATCATCTTTAAAGGCCCTGTGTATTTATCATCTTCGACGGCCCTGTGTATTTATCATCTTCGACGGCCCTGTGTATTTATCATCTTCGACGGCCCTGTGTATTTATCATCTTCGATGGCCCTGTGTATTTATCATCTGCAAAGGCCCTGTGTATTTATCATCTTCGATGGCCCTGTGTATTTATCATCTTGGATGGCCCTGTGTATTTATCATCTGCAAAGGCCCTGTGTATTTATCATCTTCGATGGCCCTGTGTATTTATCATCTGCAAAGGCCCTGTGTATTTATCATCTTTAAAGGCCCTGTGTATTTATCATCTTCGACGGTCCTGTGTATTTATCATCTTCGATGACCCTGTGTATTTATCATCTTCGATGGCCCTGTGTATTTATCATCTGCAAAGGCCCTGTGTATTTATCATCTTCGATGGCCCTGTGTATTTATCATCTTCAAAGGCCCTGTGTATTTATCATCTTTAAAGGCCCTGTGTATTTATCATCTTTAAAGGCCCTGTGTATTTATCATCTTCGATGGCCCTGTGTATTTATCATCTTCGATGGCCCTGTGTATTTATCATCTTCAAAGGCCCTGTGTATTTATCATCTTTAAAGGCCCTGTGTATTTATCATCTTCGATGGCCCTGTGTATTTATCATCTTTAAAGGCCCTGTGTATTTATCATCTTTAAAGGCCCTGTGTATTTATCATCTTTAAAGGCCCTGTGTATTTATCATCTTTAAAGGCCCTGTGTATTTATCATCTTCAACGGCCCTGTGTATTTATCATCTTCGACGGTCCTGTGTATTTATCATCTTCGACGGCCCTGTGTATTTATCATCTTTAAAGGCCCTGTGTATTTATCATCTTCGATGGCCCTGTGTATTTATCATCTTTAAAGGCCAGGTGTATTTATCATCTTCGACGGTCCTGTATATTTATCATCTTCAACAGCCCTGTGTATTTATCATCTTTAAAGGTCCTGTGTATTTATCATCTTTAAAGGTCCTGTGTATTTATCATCTTTAAAGGCCCTGTGTATTTATCATCTTCAACGGCCCTGTGTATTTATCATCTTCGACGACCCTGTGTATTTATCATCTTCGACGGTCCTGTGTATTTATCATCTTCGATGGCCCTGTGTATTTATCATCTTTAAAGGCCCTGTGTATTTATCATCTTTAAAGGCCCTGTGTATTTATCATCTTCGACGGCCCTGTGTATTTATCATCTTTAAAGGCCAGGTGTATTTATCATCTTTAAAGGCCCTGTGTATTTATCATCTTTAAAGGCCCTGTGTATTTATCATCTTTAAAGGCCCTGTGTATTTATCATCTTTAAAGGCCCTGTGTATTTATCATCTTCGACGGTCCTGTGTATTTATCATCTTCAACAGCCCTGTGTATTTATCATCTTTAAAGGTCCTGTGTATTTATCATCTTTAAAGGCCCTGTGTATTTATCATCTTTAAAGGCCCTGTGTATTTATCTTCTTCAACAGCCCTGTGTATTTATCATCTTTAAAGGCCCTGTGTATTTATCATCTTTAAAGGCCCTGTGTATTTATCATCTTCGACGGCCCTGTGTATTTATCATCTTCGACGGCCCTGTGTATTTATCATCTTTAAAGGCCCTGTGTATTTATCATCTTCAAAGGCCCTGTGTATTTATCATCTTTAAAGGCCCTGTGTATTTATCATCTTTAAAGGCCCTGTGTATTTATCATCTTTAAAGGCCCTGTGTATTTATCATCTTCACAGAGCAGAACTAAAGGCTCTGATAATCTTGCCCCTCGTCTATTTATGTTTTGTTCGAGGGCCGGCAGCGTCAGCCCAACTCTCTGTCACGTCAGAGCGCTGCAGACACAGATGGTTAAATGAGATTGTAATTGCCTGAGAGTTGAGAGGAATTAGCCATGTTATTGACGTGGCATCTCTCTAAAAGTGCTCTCTACAGTCCTCACATCATTGATTGGTCAATTTATAGCAGAAGGAAGATGTCAATATGGCCATCCACAGCGCTTTCTGCCCTGTATCGCTCTCTCTCTCTCTCACACACACACACACACACACACACACACACACACACACACACACACACACACACACACACACACACACACACACACACACACACACACACACAGAGTACAGTTTGTCAATATGGCCATCCACAGTGGGACCATAAACATACGTCGTACCAGATGTCCAGGCTGACTGTTCTGGACACAAAGCCGTGTATATTAAAACATCAACATACACATCAGCATTAGATTCATATCTGCTGTGTGTGTGTGTGTGAGATAAATTGTGTGTGTGTGAGACTGTGTGTGTGTGTGTGTTGTGTGTGTGTGTGTGTGTGTGTGTGTGTGTGTGTGTGTGTGTGTATGTGAGAGACTGTGTGTGTGAGAGATACTGTGTGTGTGTGAGAGATTGTGTGTGTTTGTGTGTGTGAGAGAGATTGTGTGTGTGCGTGTGTGTGTGTGTGTGTGTGTGTGTGTGTGAGAGACTGTGTGTGTGTGTGAGAGAGATTGTGTGTGTGAGAGATTTTGTGTGTGTGCGTGTGTGTGTGAGAGACTGTGTGTGTGTGTGTGTGCGTGTGAGAGACTGTGTGTGTGTGTGAGAGAGATTGTGTATGTGTGAGAGATTGTGAGTGTGTGAGATGTGTGTGTGTGAGAGAGATTGTGTGTGTGAGAGAGATTGTGTGTAGTACATGAATGAAGAGCATTCTTCTGTATTGATGCATGTCAGCTGACAGGAGCGCTGTCAACTGTGGGTCAGTGTTGGACACGGAGGTCACTGGACATCAGGCTGTGTGTGTGTGTGTGTGTGTGTGTGTGTGTGTGTGTGTGTGTGTGTGTGTGTGTGTGTGTGTGTGTGTGTGTGTGTGTGTGTGTGTGTGTGCGCAGCTCTCTGTGTGCGTCATGGCAGAAAGCACTGAGGCAGCAGATCTCTTCTGATTGGCTGACCACACAGACTGCACAGCCACTGGCTAACACTTTTGTACCTTGACAGAAGAGCACATACAATTCATATACTGTATTGGAAAACCCTGTTCTTCTGTGGAAAGTAGTACTGCGTTGAGTTAAAGTAGTACTGCGTTGAGTTAAAGTAGTACTGCGTTGAGTTAAAGTAGTACTGCGTTGAGTTAAAGTAGTACTGCGTTGAGGTAAAGTAGTACTGCATTTAGTTAAAGTAGTACTGCGTTGAGTTAAAGTAGTACTGCGTTGAGTTAAAGTAGTACTGCGTTGAGTTAAAGTAGTGCTGCGTTGAGTTAAAGTAGTACTGCGTTGAGTTAAAGTTGTACTGCGTTTAGTTAAAGTAGTTCTGCGTTGAGCTAAAGTAATACTGCGTTGAGTTAAAGTAGTACTGCGTTGAGTTAAAGTTGTACTGCGTTGAGTTAAAGTTGTACTGCGTTGAGTTAAAGTTATACTGCGTTGAGGTAAAGTAGTACTGCGTTGAGTTAAAGTAATACTGCGTTGAGGTAAAGTAGTACTGCGTTGCGTTAAAGTAGTACTGCGTTGCGTTAAAGTAGTACTGCGTTGAGTTAAAGTAGCACTGCGTTGAGTTAAAGTAGCACTGCGTTGAGTTATAGTACTGCGTTGAGGTCAAATCAAATCAAATCAAATGTATTTATAAAGCCCTTCGTACATCAGCTGATATCTCAAAGTGCTGTACAGAAACCCAGCCTGAAACCCCCAAACAGCAAGCAATGCAGGTTGTAGAAGCACGGGGTAAAGAGCCTCGTCAGAAGTGGTCTGATGACTGCTGCTTCCTCGGGAAATGACGTAAGGTTCACTAAACTTTTCACATGTATTATTTTCCAATGAGCAAAAACACGAATTATGCCTGCCTGTCAGAAGAAATACACTTTCAGTCAGCAAAAAGCAACATTTAATCAGTTTTGGTTCATCTTAATCAGTCAGTCCTATGAAGTTTGAACCACAAACCGCTCTTCTGCTTCTTGAACAGGAAACTGTTAGTGACTGAAAAGAGATTCACACTGAACTAATTCACAGAGATTCCTAGTGATTCCCAGTAAACTGACTCAACTAAACAGAGAGAGGGAAGCTGTGTGTTCCCAAGTTGTTTCTATTAATTCAACTCTCTGAATGCTCAGGGGAGAGGGGAAAGAATTTACACACACGACACAAAGACGAAAAGAAGATTGTATGCGTGTGTGTGTGCGTGTGTGTGTGTGTCTTGCAGAGCAGCCAGCCAGGGGGAGGGGTTAGTGGGGGAAACAGTCAGCGTTTTTCAGCAGGCAACATGAATGAGGCCCCACCACAGCACAGTGGACTTCCTGTTGACTATAAAAACCAAACCAATAGTCAGGCTGAACTGAAGAATACCTTCTGCTCTGCTCCCACATTCCAGAACCTTCCTTCCCGCCAGGTACAGACATTGTTAATTCCCGCCAGGTACAGACATTGTTAATTCCCACCAGGTACAGACGTTGTTAATTCCCGCCAGTTGAAGAAGTTGTTAATTCTGTCAGGTACAGATGTTGTTAATTCTGTCAGGTACAGATGTTGTTAATTCTGTCAGGTACAGATGTTGTTAATTCTGTCAGGTACAGATGTTGTTAATTCTGCCAGGTACAGAAGTTGTTAATTCTGTTAGGTACAGATGTTGTTAATTCTGTCAGGTACAGAAGTTGTTCATTCTGCCAGGTACAGAAGTTGTTCATTCTGCCAGGTACAGAAGTTGTTCATTCTGTCAGGTACAGAAGTTGTTCATTCTGCCAGGTACAGATGTTGTTAATTCTGCCAGGTACAGAAGTTGTTCATTCCTGCCAGGTACAGAAGTCGTTCATTCTGCCAGGTACAGAAGTCGTTCATTCTGCCAGGTACAGAAGTTGTTCATTCTGCCAGGTACAGAAGTCGTTCATTCCTGCCAGGTACAGAAGTTGTTCCTTCCTGCCAGGTACAGAAGTTGTTCATTCTGCCAGGTACAGAAGTCGTTCATTCTGCCAGGTACAGAAGTCATTCATTCCTGCCAGGTACAGAAGTTGTTCATTCTGCCAGGTACAGAAGTTGTTAATTCCTGCCAGGTACAGAAGTCGTTCATTCTGCCAGGTACAGAAGTTGTTCATTCTGTCAGGTACAGAAGTTGTTCATTCTGTCAGGTACAGAAGTTGTTCATTCTGTCAGGTACAGAAGTTGTTCATTCTGCCAGGTACAGAAGTCGTTCATTCTGCCAGGTACAGAAGTTGTTCATTCTGCCAGGTACAGAAGTCGTTAATTCTGCCAGGTACAGAAGTTGTTCATTCCTCTGTATGCATCCCAAATGGCACACTATTCTCTAGAGTCCTATGGGCCCTGTTTTCCAATCCACCAGAGTGCCAAATAAAGCAGCCTCTTAAATCAGCCATGAACCCCCTTGTCATAGGGGGAATGGCAGTATGCAACAGGGGGGGCAATTGAATGCAAGCTTCACAAATTAAAAATAAATAAATTACTAAAACAGTTCTATCGTGTCCATCTATAGGCAACAGGGTTGTTATTCTCGACACTCTCAGATTTCTCAGTTTTCCCAAGACCAGATAATGACCATAAAGAGTAGAACCAATTCACCTGCTTTTACACTGTGATTTCACTATTTCGTTTTCAATGTTTCTTTTGGGAGAAAAAAACAAAAAATCTTCAATATCTTCACCATATTAAAAATCAATAGTTCAGTTCAAGTAACAGGATAGACTTTAAAATAAGGGATAGGATGTAAATGGATCACTAATCATCTTCAGAAATGACTTTGTCAAAGCAACAAAAATAACTAGGGCTTTACAATTTTGGTGAAACGTGGAGGGAATTTTGGGGGGTTTAGGTGGGTTAAAATCAGAATTTTGGGGGTTTAGGTGGGTTAAAATTAGACGTTTGGGGGGTTTAGGTGGGTTAAAATCAGAATTTTGGGGGTTTAGGTGGGTTAAAATTAGACGTTTGGGGGGTTTAGGTGGGTTAAAATCAGAATTTTGGGGGTTTAGGTGGGTTAAAATTAGACGTTTGGGGGGTTTAGGTGGGTTAAAATCAGAATTTTGGGGGGTCTAGGTGGGTTAAAATTAGACGTTTGGGGGGTTTAGGTGGGTTAAAATCAGAATTTTGGGGGGTTTAGGTTGGTTAAAATCAGAATATTGGGGAGCAAGCCTTTATTCATATAATCCTCAGATGTGGTCAATATTAAAGGGAACTCCCTTTAATATACCAGGATTTTAAAACGTTTTACTGCTGCACGACGTCTACTGAACTTATTAAAATGACGCAAAAGGCACTACTTTCGTGGAACGACCCTGTCGTGGTTTTTTGGGGGGAAAGGAGTGGGCAGGGCTGCTCTGTCGTTTGACCCGCAGTCGGTTAAGGTCTGCCAGTGTAAATGCATTACCTCATGGGAGCCAAAAACCCCCCCTGGGCTGTGTCCCAAATTACACCCAGTGGGCCCTGGTCTAAAGTAGTGCACTATATATAGGGAATAGGTCCCAAGAGATCTCTAGTCTAAAGTAGTGCACTATATAGGGAATAGGTCCCCATAGGGCTCTGGTCAAATGTAGTGCACTATATAGGGAATAGGTCCCAAGAGATCTCTAGTCTAAAGTAGTGCACTATATAGGGAATAGGTCCCCATAGGGCTCTGGTCAAATGTAGTGCACTATATAGGGAATAGGTCCCAAGAGATCTCTGGTCTAAAGTAGTGCACTATATAGGGAATAGGTCCCCATAGGGCTCTGGTCAAATGTAGTGCACTATATAGGGAATAGGTCCCCATAGGGCTCTGGTCAAATGTAGTGCACTATATAGGGAATAGGTCCCCATAGGGCTCTGGTCAAATGTAGTGCACTATATAGGGAATAGGTCCCCATAGGGCTCTGGTCAAATGTAGTGCACTATATAGGGAATAGGGTGCCATTTGGGACGTAGGCCTGCTTGTTTGACTAAAAGGCTGGTCACATCCTGTTGGCCAAGAACTGTTTCTAATACTAATTAAAGAACAAAGTAATAACGTTTCCTTTTACTTTGGCACTGAAGTCCAGAGAGAAAACAATAACAAATTCCCTTGTTCTGTTGATCTCAATGTATTTATCTCATCGCTACAGAACAATAGTAGTTTTGTTCGAGATTACGAGATAATCAAAAGTACATCATCTGTTCATATGTTCACATGCAGGATATCCACCTCATCACAGAGCTCCGTGGCTGCAGGATATCCACCTCATCACAGAGCTCTGTGGCTGCAGGATATCCACCTCATCACAGAGCTCTGTGGCTGCAGGATATCCACCTCATAACAGAGCTCTGTGGCTGCAGGATATCCACCTCATCACAGAGCCCTGTGGCTGCAGGATATCCACATCATCACAGAGCTCCGTGGCTGCAGGATATCCACCTCATCACAGAGCTCTGTGGCTGCAGGATATCCACCTCATCACAGAGCTCCGTGGCTGCAGGATATCCACCTCATCACAGGGCTCTGTGGCTGCAGGATATCCACCTCATCACAGGGCTCTGTGGCTGCAGGATATCCACCTCATCACAGAGCTCTGTGGCTGCAGGATATCCACCCCATCACAGAGCTCTGTGGCTGCAGGATATCCACCTCATCACAGAGCTCTGTGGCTGCAGGATATCCACCTCATCACAGAGCTCTGTGGCTGCAGGATATCCACCTCATAACAGAGCTCTGTGGCTGCAGGATATCCACCTCATCACAGAGCCCTGTGGCTGCAGGATATCCACATCATCACAGAGCTCCGTGGCTGCAGGATATCCACCTCATCACAGAGCTCTGTGGCTGCAGGATATCCACCTCATCACAGAGCTCTGTGGCTGCAGGATATCCACCTCATAACAGGCTGCAGGATATCCACCTCATCACAGAGCTCTGTGGCTGCAGGATATCCACCTCATCACAGGGCTCTGTGGCTGCAGGATATCCACCTCATCACAGAGCTCTGTGGCTGCAGGATATCCACCTCATCACAGAGCTCTGTGGCTGCAGGATATCCACCTCATCACAGGGCTCTATCCACCTCATCACAGGGCTCTGTGGCTGCAGGATATCCACCTCATCACAGAGCTCTGTGGCTGCAGGATATCCACCTCATCACAGAGCTCTGTGGCTGCAGGATATCCACCTCATCACAGGGCTCTGTGGCTGCAGGATATCCACCTCATCACAGAGCTCTGTGGCTGCAGGATATCCACCTCATCACAGAGCTCTGTGGCTGCAGGATATCCACCTCATCACAGGGCCCTGTGGCTGTGTAACGGATGTGAAACGGCTAGCTTAGTTAGCAGTGTGCGCTAAATAGCGTTTCAATCGGTGACGTCACTTGCTCTGAGACCTTGAAGTAGTAGTTCCCCTTGCTCTGCAAGGGCCGCGGCTTTTGTGGAGCGATGGGTAACGACGCTTCGTGGGTGACTGTTGTTGAAGTGTGCAGAAGGTCCCTGGTTCGCGCCCGAGTATGGGCGAGGGGACGGTCTAAAATGTATACTGTTACATTGATGCTGTTGAACACGCTGACTAGACTCTACCTACACGCTGACTGGACTGTACCCACACGCTGACTGGACTCTATCCACACGCTGACTGGTCTCTACCCACACGCTGACTGGACTCTACCCACACGCTGACTGGACTCTATCCACACGCTGACTGGACTCTACCCACACGCTGACTGGACTCTACCCACACGCTGACTGGACTCTACCCACACGCTGACTGGACTCTACCCACACGCTGACTGGACTCTATCCACACGCTGACTGGACTCTATCCACACGCTGACTGGACTCTACCCACACGCTGACTGGACTCTATCCACACGCTGACTGGACTCTACCCACACGCTGACTGGACTCTACCCACACGCTGACTGGACTCTACCCACACGCTGACTAGACTCTACCCACACGCTGACTGGACTCTACCCACACGCTGACTGGACTCTATCCACACGCTGACTGGACTCTACCCACACGCTGACTGGACTCTACCCACACGCTGACTGGACTCTATCCACACGCTGACTGGACTCTACCCACACGCTGACTGGACTCTACCCACACGCTGACTGGACTCTATCCACACGCTGACTGGACTCTACCCACACGCTGACTGGACTCTACCCACACGCTGACTAGACTCTACCCACACGCTGACTGGACTCTACCCACACGCTGACTGGACTCTATCCACAAGCTGACTGGACTCTACCCACACGCTGACTGGACTCTACCCACACGCTGACTGGACTCTATCCACACGCTGACTGGACTCTACCCACACGCTGACTAGACTCTACCCACACGCTGACTGGACTCTACCCACACGCTGACTGGACTCTATCCACACGCTGACTGGACTCTACCCACACGCTGACTGGACTCTACCCACACGCTGACTGGACTCTACCCACACGCTGACTGGACTCTATCCACAAGCTGACTGGACTCTACCCACACGCTGACTGGACTCTACCCACACGCTGACTGGACTCTACCCACACGCTGACTGGACTCTACCCACACGCTGACTGGACTCTATCCACACGCTGACTGGACTCTACCCACACTGACTGGACTCTACCCACACGCTGACTGGACTCTACCCACACGCTGACTGGACTCTACCCACACGCTGACTGGACTCTATCCACACGCTGACTGGACTCTACCCACACGCTGACTGGACTCTACCCACACGCTGACTAGACTCTACCCACACGCTGACTGGACTCTACCCACACGCTGACTGGACTCGGAGTCCAGTCATTTGATTAATTCTTCAGGAGTCTGATGGCTTGTAGGTAGAAGCTGTTCCTGGACCTTTTGGTCTCTGACTTGATGCTCCGGTACCGCTTGCCGTGAGGTAATAGAGGGAACAGTCTATGATTTGGGTGGCTGGAGTCTATGACAATTTGTCAGGCCTCATTTTTTATGAAACTAACAGTTTGATTTAAATGATTTATGTTGAGTTAAATATGAGTGAACTGCCTGGGGTAGTAGCAGATGCTTTGGGGAACCGGGCCCTCTTGCCAGACTGAGCTTTCTCCTGTCCTCTCGCTGTCTCTTTTCAGTTGAATTCAAATCTGCCTAATTAGCATAACAGGGACTAGATACAACAGTAAGAGTAACAGTAGTAACAGTAGTAACAGTAGTAGTAGGATGGTGAAACTTGATTCCACAAAGCAAATTCTCTCTCTCTCTCTTTCTCTCTCTCTCTCTGTCAATCTCTCTCTTCCTCTCTACCTCTCTCTCTTTCTCTCTCTCTCTTCCTCTTTACCTCTCTCTCTCTCTCTCCCTCTCTGTCTCTCTCTCTGTCTCTCTCTCTCTCTGTCTCTCTCTGTCTCTCTCTCTGTCTCTCTCTCTCTCTCTGTCTCTCTCTCTCTCTCTTTCTCTCTCTCTCTCTCTCTCTCTTTCTCTGTCTCTCTCTCTCTCTCTCTGTCTCTCTTTCTCTCTCTCTCTCTCTCTCTCTCTCTCTCTCTGTCTCTCTCTCTCTCTCTTTCTCTCTCTCTCTCTCTCTCTCTCTCTCTCTCTCTCTCTGTCTCTCTCTCTCTCTCTTTCTCTCTCTCTCTCTCTCTCTCTCTCTCTGTCTCTCTCTCTGTCTCTCTCTCTCTCTGTCTCTCTCTGTCTCTCTCTCTCTCTGTCTCTCTCTCTCTCTCTCTCTCTCTCTCTCTCTCTCTGTCTCTCTCTCTCTCTCTCTCTCTCTCTCTCTCTCTCTCTCTCTCTCTCTCTGTCTCTCTCTCTCTCTGTCTCTCTCTCACTCTGTGTCAATCTCTCTTCCTCTCTACCTCTCTCTCTCTCTCTCTCTCTCTCTCTGTCTTCCTCTTTACCTCTCTATCTGTCTCTCTCTCTCTCTCTCTCTCTCTCTCTCTGTCTCTCTCTCTCTCTGTCTCTCTCTCACTCTCTGTGTCAATCTCTCTCTTCCTCTCTACCTCTCTCTCTCTCTCTCTGTCGTCCTCTCTACCTCTCTCTCTCTCTGTCTCTCTCTCTCTCTCTCTGTCTCTCTCTCTCACTGTCTCTCTGTCTCTGTCTCTGTCTCTCTCTCTCTCTCTCTCTCTCTCTCTCTCTCTCTCTCTCTCTCTCTCTGTCGCTCTCTCTCTCTCTCTTTCTCTCTCTCACTCTCTGTGTCAATCTCTCTCTTCCTCTCTACCTCTCTCTCTCTCTCTCTCTCTCTCTCTCTCTCTCTCTCTCTCTCACTGTCTCTCTCTCTCACTGTCTCTCTCTCACTGTCTCTCTGTCTCTCTCTCTCTCTGTCTCTCTCTCTCTCTCTGTCTCTCAATTCAATTCAATTCAATGGGCTTTATTGGCATGGGAAACATGTGTTTTTTAACATTGCCAAAGCAAGTGAAGTAGATAATATACAAAAGTTAAATAAACAATAAAAATGTCCCCCCTGTCAGCCACTCTGATAGCCCCTCTGACAACCCCCCCACACCCACTGAAGACAAACACAAGACAGATTGTACTACTTCTTGACTCAAATGGGAAATATATGTTTACTGTATATATATTAACAAAAAAACAGAGCAAACTAGAATGCTATTTGGCCCTAAACAGAGAGTACACAGCGGCAGAATACCTGACCACTGTGTCTGACCCAAAATTAAGGAAAGCTTTGACTATGTACAGACTCAGTGAGCATAGCCTTGCTATTGAGAAAGGCAGACATGGCTCTCAAGAGAAGACAGGCTATGTGCTCACTGCCCACAAAATTAGGTGGAAACTGAGCTGCACTTCCTAACCTCCTGCCCAATGTATGACCATATTAGAGAGACATATTTCCTTCAGATTACACAGATCCATGAAGAATTAGAAAACAAATCCAATTTTGATAAACTCCACAGTGTGCCATCACAGCAGCAAGATTTGTGACCTGTTGCCACGAGAAAAGGGCAACCAGTGAAGAACAAACACCATTGTAAATACAACCCATGTTTATGCTTATTTATTTTATCTTGTGTCCTTTAACCATTTGTACATTGTTAAAACACTGTAAATATATAATATGACATTTGTAATGTCTTTATTGTTTTGGAAATGTAATGTCTCACTTGCTTTGGCAATGTTAACACATGTTTCCCATGCCAATAAAGCCCTTGAATTGTATTAGAGAGAGAGAGAGAGAGAGAGAGAGAGAGAGACAGAGAGAGAGAGAGAGAGAGAGAGAGAGAGACAGAGAGAGAGAAAGAGAGGGAGAAAGAGAGAGACAGAGAGAGACAGAGAGAGACAGAGAGAGAGAGAGAGAGAGAGAGAGAGAGAGAGAGAGAGAGAGACAGAGAGAGAGAGAGAAAGAGAGAGAGAGAGAGAGAGAGAGCTCTCTGTCTCGGCATGGGCCAAAGCAAATTAAATAGATAATATACAAAAGTGAAATAATCAATAAAAAAATGAACAGTAAACATTACACTCACAAGTTTAAATGGAATAGACATTTCAAATGTCATTATGGCTATGTACAGTGTTATAATGAAGTGCAAAAGGGAAATCTCTCTCTCTCTGGCATTGCTGTAAGCACAGAAATAAACTAAACTTTCAGCAGGGGTCAAACCTTTCGACTGCCAGTGTGTTTCGGCAATGCCACAGGATATAGGTGCTCCCGTTTTGACATCGTTGCTTTTGTTTCGGTGGAACTGCCTCTTCAGGGGTTTAGCAGTGCCCAGAGAAGAGGGTATACTAGGAAAGCTGCCCTGCGTTTAAAACTCCAATGAAAAGCAGGGACATACACACTGATTGACCTAAAATGATAAATCTCATATTGATCTTTCAGAGTCAGGCCAACCCAGACTAATAGCAGATTAAAAGCAGGCTAATAGCAGACTAATTGCAGACTAATAGCAGGCTAATAGCAGACTAATAGCAGACAAATAGCAGACTAATAGAAGATTAATAGCAGACTAATAGCAGACTAATAGCAGGCTAATAGCAGACTAATAGCAGACTAATAGCAGGCTAATAGCAGACTAATAGCAGGCTAATAGCAGGCTAATAGCAGGCTAATAGCAGACTAATAGCAGACTAATAGCAGGTTAATAGCAGACTAATAGCAGATTAATAGCAGATTAATAGCAGATTAATAGCAGGCTAATAGCAGACTAATAGCAGACTAATAGCAGGCTAATAGCAGGCTAATAGCAGACTAATAGCAGGCTAATAGCAGATTAATAGCAGACTAATAGCAGACTAATAGCAGACTAATAGCATATTAATAGTAGGCTAATTGAAATACATAAATGAGGCTGTCAGCTGCGTCAGAAATTCACAGATTTCTGTTCTTATCATTTTTTTCAGGTTTTCGGTCTCAAAGTTACATGTCTTGCCTTCTTCAAAGTAGTCTATAGCCTCAATCCCACCATAGAAACGTGTCAGTAATTTTTTTTTTTTACAAAGACTTCCTCATATTCTCTCTCCTGTTCTATTGGTTTTCAAATCAACTTTTCTTTTAATTGTCTTGCAGCCAAAGACATTATTATCCTAGTCATATTATCAACCCGTGATAGTTGTTGCATCAATGTGCCGGGTGCGCATTTTAGAACGGTGTCTTCCCGTAAACGGCATTTTGGAATATTTGCGCTTAGACCTACTTCCGTGTGCACATGACTGCGCTTTAAAATGAGAAGAAAAAAATAGATTGTCAACATTTTAAGCGAAACATTCTGATCTGTTACACAATGTCCCGTGTGTATCAAGAATGGCCCACCACCCAAAGGACATCCAGCCAACTTGAAACAATTGTGGGAAGCATTTTGGAGTCAACATGGGGCCAGCTTCCCTGTGGAACGCTTTCCCGACACCTTGTAGAGTTCACGCCCCGACGAATTCAGGGCTGTTCTGAGGGGCAAAAGGTGCAACTCAATATTAGGATAGTGTTCTTAATGTTTGGTATACTCTTGTGTATATAAACAGAAACTTGATTTACCCACAGTGACATAACTGCCAGATGAATGTAAGGCATCTGAATGACTCTCATGTGCTTTCATCCATTATTTTCTACACAAATCAAATCAAATTATATTGGTCACATACACATATTTAGCAGATGTTATTGCGGAGTGTAGAGAAATGCTTATGTTCCTAGCTCCAACAGTGCAGTACTATCTAGCAATTCACAACAATACACAAATCTAAAAGTAAAAGAATAGAATTAATAAATATATATATATATATATATATATATAAATATATATATATATATTAGATCGAACAATGTCGGAGTGGCATTGACTAAAATATAGTAGAATAGAATACAGTATGTATATATGAGATGAGTAAAGCAGTATGTATATATGAGATGAGTAAAGCAGTATGTACATATGAGATGAGTAAAGCAGTATGTACATAGGAGATGAGTAAAGCAGTATGTACATATGAGATGAGTAAAGCAGTATGTATATATGAGATGAGTAAAGCAGTATGTACATAGGAGATGAGTAAAGCAGTATGTACATATGAGATGAGTAAAGCAGTAGAATAGAATACAGTATATACATATGAGATGGGTAAAGCAGTATGTACATATGAGATGAGTAAAGCAGTAGAATAGAATACAGTATATACATATGAGATGGGTAAAGCAGTATGTACATATGAGATGAGTAAAGCAGTATGTATGTACATATGAGATGAGTAAAGCAGTATGTATATATGAGATGAGTAAAGCAGTATGTACATATGAGATGGGTAAAGCAGTATGTACATATGAGATGAGTAAAGCAGTAGAATAGAATACAGTATATACATATGAGATGGGTAAAGCAGTATATACATATGAGATGAGTAAAGCAGTAGAATAGAATACAGTATATACATATGAGATGAGTAAAGCAGTATGGAAACATTATTACAGTGACTAGTTAGTAAATCCAGTAGAATAGAATACAGTATGTATATATGAGATGAGTAAAGCAGTATGTACATATGAGATGAGTAAAGCAGTATGTACATATGAGATGAGTAAAGCAGTATGTATATATGAGATGAGTAAAGCAGTATGTACATATGAGATGAGTAAAGCAGTATGTACATATGAGATGAGTAAAGCAGTATATACATATGAGATGAGTAAAGCAGTATGTACATATGAGATGAGTAAAGCAGTATGTACATATGAGATGAGTAAAGCAGTATATACATATGAGATGAGTAAAGCAGTATGTACATATGAGATGAGTAAAGCAGTATATACATATGAGATGAGTAAAGCAGTATGTACATATGAGATGAGTAAAGCAGTATGTACATATGAGATGAGTAAAGCAGTATGTACATATGAGATGAGTAAAGCAGTATGTACATATGAGATGAGTAAAGCAGTATGTACATATGAGATGAGTAAAGCAGTATGTATGTACATATGAGATGAGTAAAGCAGTATGTACATATGAGATGGGTAAAGCAGTATGTATGTACATATGAGATGAGTAAAGCAGTATGTATATATGAGATGAGTAAAGCAGTATGTACATATGAGATGAGTAAAGCAGTATGTATGTACATATGAGATGAGTAAAGCAGTATGTATGTATATATGAGATGGGTAAAGCAGTATGTATGTATGAGATGAGTAAAGCAGTATGTACATATGAGATGAGTAAAGCAGTATGTATATATGAGATGAGTAAAGCAGTATGTATGTATGAGATGAGTAAAGCAGTATGTACATATGAGATGAGTAAAGCAGTATGTATATATGAGATGAGTAAAGCAGTATGTACATATGAGATGAGTAAAGCAGTATGTATGTATATATGAGATGAGTAAAGCAGTATGTATGTATGTATGAGATGAGTAAAGCAGTATGTACATATGAGATGAGTAAAGCAGTATGTACATATGAGATGAGTAAAGCAGTATGTATATATGAGATGGGTAAAGCAGTATGTATATATGAGATGAGTAAAGCAGTATGTACATATGAGATGAGTAAAGCAGTATGTACATATGAGATGAGTAAAGCAGTATGTACATATGAGATGAGTAAAGCAGTATGTATGTACATATGAGATGAGTAAAGCAGTATGTACATATGAGATGAGTAAAGCAGTATGTATATATGAGATGAGTAAAGCAGTATGTACATATGAGATGAGTAAAGCAGTATGGAAACATTATTAAAGTGACTAGTTAGTAAATCCAGTAGAATATAATACAGTATATACATATGAGATGAGTATAGCAGTATGTATATATGAGACGAGGAAAGCAGTATGTAAACATGATTTAAACATGGGACGACAGGGACGAGTGTTCCATTATTAAAGTGGGCAATGATTCCATGTCTCTGTATATAAGGTGCAGGGTTGCGTAACCGGGTGGAAGCCGGCTAGTGATGGCTATTTAACATTCTGATGGCCATAAAGATAGAAGCTGTTTTTCAGTCTCTCGGTCCCTGCTTTGATGCACCTGTACTGACCTCGCCTTCTGGATGATAGCGGGGTGAACAGGCAATGGCTTGGTTGGTTGATGTCCTTGATGATTTGGCCTTCCTGTGACATCGGGTGGTGTAGGTGTCCTGGAGGGCAGGTAGTTTGCCCCACAGCACAAACAGATCTGGGACCAGGCTATTGGCTAGACAGCACCAACAGATCTAGGACCAGGCTATTGGCTAGACAGCACAAACAGATCTAGGACCAGGCTATTGGCTCGACAGCACCAACAGATCTGGGACCAGGCTATTGGCTAGACAGCACCAACAGATCAAGGACCAGGCTATTGGCTAGACAGCACCAACAGATCTAGGACCAGGCTATTGGCTAGACAGCACCAATAGATCTGGGACCAGGCTATTGGCTAGAGAGCACCAACAGATCTAGGACCAGGCTATTGGCTAGACAGCACCAACAGATCTGGGACCAGTCTATTGTCTAGACAGCACCAACAGATCTAGGACCAGGCTATTGGCTAGACAGCACCAACAGATCTAGGACCAGGCTATTGGCTAGACAGCACCAACAGATCTAGGACCAGGCTATTGGCTAGACAGCACCAACAGATCTAGGACCAGGCTATTGGCTAGACAGCGCCAACAGATCTAGGACCAGGCTATTGGCTAGACAGCGCCAACAGATCTAGGACCAGGCTATTGGCTAGACAGCACCAACAGATCTAGGACCAGGCTATTGGCTAGACAGCGCCAACAGATCTGGGACCAGGCTATTGGCTAGACAGCACCAACAGATCTAGGACCAGACTATTGGCTAGACAGCACCAACAGATCTAGGACCAGACTATTGGCTAGACAGCACCAACAGATCTAGGACCAGGCTATTGGCTAGACAGCACCAACAGATCTAGGACCAGGCTATTGGCTCGACAGCACCAACAGATCTGGGCCCAGGTTAGAGAACTTGCAGCTCACACAGAGGAACTGTGTCCTAATGAGCAGAATGCACGGAGACCGCAGCATAACTCCTATAATGACTTAATCAGAGTCTCGAGATCCTTCCTTAGATAACGCTGAATTCCTGCCCCACCCTCCTATTCAATGCTATTGCTGTGAGCCAGAGGAGAGGCGGAAATAAGCTGAAAACAGGAGCTTAACTTTTCTCCTGGCTGTAACTTGGGTTACTGAATATGTCTGTATATCATCAAATCAAGCTTTATTTATACAGCACATTTTAAACATGAATGCAGAAATATTTAGTACACCACCGACATAAGAGGATCAAAAAAAGAAAGTGACAATAAAAACTGACTGACTAAAAAGCACCTTCAGGAAAAGCACCTTCAGGAAAAGCAAAGCTATTAAGGTGTTTTAAGATCCCTTTTAAATATGTCCACAGTTTCTGTCCTCCTCAGGTTCTCTGGCAGGATATTCCAGAGGCTGGGGGCATCGTAACTAAAGGCTGCCTCTCCATGCCTCTTGGTCCAAGACTTCAGGATAGTTAAAAGTCTGCCTCTCCATGCCTCTTGGTCCAAGACCTCAGGATAGTTAAAAGTCTGCCTCTCCATGCCTCTTGGTCCTAGACTTCAGGATAGTTAAAAGGCCAGAGGACCTGAGGGACATACTGGGTACATAACTTAAAAGCATGTCTGACATGTATTGGGGTGCACAATTGTGGATTGATTTAAAAACCAATAAAATAATCTTAAAATGAATTCCAAAATTAACAGGCAGCCAGCGCAGAGACCATAAAACCGGTGTAATGTGTGCTCTCCATCTGGTCTTGGTTAGTACCCGACCAATGTCTTTCTTGGGAAAAACAGACAGGGGAGCATTCTGTAGACCAGACAGGAGA